>NC_069502.1:607103071-607273071 GCF_027579735.1 Bombina bombina | reverse complement strand
CTCTGCAGTTCCTCCTCCCACCTTGTCACTCCCAACTGAAAGGAGCTGCATATCTCCGGTCTCCGTACTCCACTCTGAACTTAGTGAGTAATCCAAGTGTATACACTTTAGTTGTTTGTTCTTTAATTATCCATTACATTGGAAATGACTGTTGCTGCAGAAATAGACTCTTGCCACTGTAATTATCTTTTGCTATATCGCAACTGAATCTCAACTATTTACTTTTTAATAATATCTGACTGTTAGCTAAACTGATCAGACTTTCCTTGCTTCGTATCTTTGCCTATAAATATCACTGATACTTCAGGTGACACTTCACATAGTGTACATTTATGTGATTGGTGTGACAAAATATTAATCTGCATTATTAAATACAATTATTTACATTAGCTATTGCATTTATTCTATTTCATAATCCTAAAAGGTATTAGGATTATTACATATTACTAAGCCTATAAAGCTATGAAGGAAACAGCATGGATCCTGCTGAACTTCCACAAATTGTGTATAATTTAAGCCAAAAGGTTGATTAGATGGGGCAAGCAATTTTGGATTTGCAGGTGGAGAACCAGGTGTTGAGAGAATTAATCAAAGACACTAAAGAACAAAGAGTTCATGCACCAGAACCACAGGTTTGTTTGCCTGAAGTATTTTCAGGGGAAAGAAGGAACTACAGACAGTTCAAAAAGGCTTGTTTTTTACTGTTTAATTTTAAACCTCTTATCCAAATGAAAAGGTTAAGGTTCTCACCACTGTGTCATTTTTATGTGCCGAATCTAGAAAGTGGGCAGATCAACTATTTGAATCAAATTCCCCAATTCTGAATTCTTTAACAGATTTCTTTGAAGCTTTAGATGAGCTATATAAGGAGACTGATATGCAACTGACTGCTGAACAAAGAATGAGAGCTTTAAAACAAGGAAAGAAGCCAGTTGAAGACTACACAGCAGAATTTAAATTGTATGCTTCTGACTCCTCATGGAGTATGATTTCACACCGAAACCAGTATAGACTGGGGTTATCTGAAAGCATAAAAGATGAACTTGCTCGAATTGAAATGCCCTCCAATCTAGAAGCACTAATAAGGTTGGCCACACAAATAGACAGAAGATTAAGAGAAAGAAAAGCAGAACATGCTCAGACTGATTCAACACCCTGATCTCAAGCTTCTGGCTATTCATCAGTAACTACAGTTCCTACAGATCACTCAACCCCCATGGAGATTGGAGTACTGAGAGGACCACTTACTCCAGAAGAACGGTTAAGAAGAAGAACTAAGCAGTTGTGTATGTAATGTGCCAGCCCAAGCCATACTGTAACTGATTGTCCTACTCTTCGCAGGAATAAAAAGAGTAAGTGTACCTATTTACAAAATTCACATTACTCAGATAAATCATCTGCTTACTGCAACCTCTCTCTTCTATTACAGTGGGACCTTAGAAGACTGAAAACTGAGGCCATCATTGATTCAGGAGCCTTTGGCAACTTTATCGATTCATCTATTGTAACCCAGAATAAAATACCCACTGTATTGAAAGAAAAACCTGTCTCCCTCAAAGTTATTGATGGGTCAACACTCATTGATTGTCATACTCTGCAAGGGAGCAGGTTCAGGAGTAAGGAGCTGTTGTGCAGAGGTGTCAGGTTTTGGGATTAATGTTGTGTTTTGTCTGCGTGAGTCTTTCCTTTTAGGCATAAACAGGTACAAGGTTTTAGGAAATAAAGGAGATGGTTTTATTTATAGGATAAAGCAATGCAGAGATATGCAATTAGATAAGACAAAGTCTATAAGTTGTTGTATTAGGCAGGAATACAGTTCTTTATAATAACAGGCAGGATACTTGCATATGCTCTAGACTGGAACAGTGAAATTACACGCAGGAAAGCAGAGCTTTGTAATAAAAAGCAGGATACTTGCATATGCTCTAGACTGGAACAGTGAAATTACACGCAGGAAAGCAGAGCTTTGTAATAACAAGCAGGATACTTGCATATGCTCTAGACTGGAACAGTGAAATTACACGTAGGAAAGCAGAGCTTTGTAATAACAAGCAGGATACTTGCATATGCTGTAGAACTGGAGCTGAGTAGAATCAGGCAGGAAAACAGAGCTTGTATAACAGACAGAATACTTGCGTATGCTGTAGACTGGAACTGTGAAGTATCAGGCAGGGAAACAGTTCTTTGTAATAACAGACATGGATGCAAAGCTTTGTCATAACAAACAGGATATTTGCGTATGCTGTAGACTGGAAACTGTGAAGTATCAGGCAGGAAAACAGTTCTTTGTAATAACAGGCATGGATGCAAAGTTTTGTAATAACAAACAGGATGTTTGCATATGCTGTAGACTGGAACTGTATTGTATCAGGCAGGAAAACAGTTCTTTGTAATAACAGGCAGGGATGCAAAGCTTTGTAATAACAAACAGGATATCTGCATATGCTGTAGACTGGTACTTTAAGGAAACTTGCATAAACTGCAAACTGGTACTTTGTAGAAACAAACAGGATATTTGCATATGCTGTAGACTGGTGCTTTAAGGAAACTTGCATAAACTGTAAACTGATACTTTGTAGAAACAAACAGGATATTTGCATAGACTGCAATTGGAACTTTGTAGTATCAGGAAACAAGCAAGCAAGAGTACCTGAATCAGTCCTTAGGAAATTAAGTTTTAGGCAAGTTCAATTGCCAGGAATTCAGTCCAAAAATGAAACACAGTGCCAAGGAATTATCCAGAAGAGTAGTCTGTAGTTGTAGCAGAAGTCAGGAACTAGGAAATCCAAGATAACTGTATTTCTCACTGGAAAAAGGAGCAGATAGACTTTCAGAGTATCACTCTTAATGTGAAAAAAGCCAAATTGGCAAACAAAGCTCCCAGATAAAGGCAGGCTGCTGATTAAATGATTTATTTCAGCTGGCAAGCAGGTGGAGCCAGAGAGCCAAAGTTGCAGCAAACAGAAAATCACAATATTCCTTTCCTGTGATCAAGCCATCTGGTGGCTTAGTGGTAAAACAACAGGCTGGGAAATATCAGCTGCAGAAATAGAGACAGGTCCCAGGTTCAATTCCAGGCTGAACCCTGACATTGATGGCCCTATTACACATCATACTATCCCACTCTTAGTAACTACAAACACTGGTCATACAGAATAGAATGATTGACATGATTAAGGACTAGAGGTCCGAAACGTTGTCTTTTCTTCTTTGAATATCCTAATAAAGATGAAACTTTTTGCATAAGTGGTGAGTGCTGCTGCGTTCTTTGGACTGTCATACAGAATATCTCTCACTCGACATAATTCCTTCACCACATTTTCCTGTAATATTAGGTGTTCATTGGCTACATCTGCATAATCCAACTATAGATTGGTCTACCTTCAAAATTAGCCTCCATTCTTCTTACTGTACCAACACATGTTATCCACAACAATCCACATTGCTATCACTCATGGAAGATACCCCTATTCCGGAACACTACAAAGATTTTAAGGATGTTTTTAGTAAAACGGAAGCTGAAGTATTACCACCTCACAGGGTATATGACTGCCCGATAGAACTGATACCTGGATCTACCCTACCAGTGGGACATCTTTACCCATTGAGTCAAGCCGAACTTGATCATTTGAAGCAGTAATTACAAGATAATTTTAAAAAAGGCTTTATTCGTCCTTCATCTTCACCTGCTGCCGCTGGCATGTTCTTTGTCACTAATAAAGATTCCACTTTAAGGCCAATAATCGACTACAGAGAGTTGAACAAGCGCACTGTCAAGAATCGGTATCCACTACCCCTCATCCCAGATCTCATTGAAAGACTTTCCAACGCCACTATTTTCACCAAACTTGATCTACGCGGCGCATACAACTTTATAAGTATCAGAGAAGGTGACGAATGGCTCACGGCGTTCAGAACCAGGTATGGTTTATGCGAGTATTTAGTGATGCCCTTCAGCCTTTGCAATGCACCAGCAGCATTCCAGCATTTTATAAATGACATTTTTCGAGATCTATTGGATATCTGCATTGTTGTATATCTTGATGATATTTTTATTTACTCCAATTCCATCACAGAACATATCAAGCATGTACGATGGGTACTAGCTAGATTAAAGATACACAAGTTTTACGCAAAACTAGAAAAATGTTCATTCCACAAAACTTCAATTTCTTTTTTGGGATACACCATTTCCCCTTCAGGAATTCAGATGCAAACAGAGAAAATTTACTCAGTCAGAGACTGGCCTGTACCATCTAACAAAAAGGAGTTACAGAGATTTCTTGGCTTCACAAATTATTATCGAAAATGTATCAAAAAACTTTTCTGCTATTGTGAAACCACTCACACAACTCACACGATCATCTGTTCCATTCCAATGGACACAGAAACTTTCAGAAGTATTCCAACAACTGAAACATTGTTTCACTTCTGCTCCTATATTAAGATTCCCTAACATCAAATTACAATACATATTGGAAGTAGACTCATCTGATTATGCGATTGGCGCAGCATTACCTCCAAAACAACAAAACCCTGTCAGCCCGTTAAGTATGATGGAGCCTTTATTTTGCCAGATTCGATTTTCAAATCATTTACCGACCGGCCTGTAAAAACGGCAAAGCAGATGCCCTCTCAAGACAACTATTGAATCTCCCAGACTTGTCTACACCTACTTCTGTTATTCCTGCAGATAAATTCATTGGAATTACCTCAGAGTTCCTTACAGAAGTAAAGAATTCCACCTCACAACAAGCTCCACTTACTAACAAGAATACTACTCAGATTGATGGAGTATACTACTATAATAAGCGCATATTTATACCGAAGGATTTACAATCAAGAATCTTAGCAGAACATCATGATTCACCCATGGCAGGACATCCTGGTGTCAAACTGACATTAGAGCTACTATCCAGAGAATTCTGGTGGCCACAGATGAAGGAAACAGTCTCAGAATACATAAAGAGTTGTGTTACATGTCAGATTTCAAAGACTGACAGAACTTCACCTTATGGCTTACTAATGCCCCTACCTGTATCCAACCTACCCTGGCAGCAAATTGGTATTGATTTCATTATTGAACTACCACCCTCAAGGAATCAAACAATGATAATGGTTGTTATTGACACATTCACAAAGGTGGCCCATTTCTTGCTGTACCACAAATTGCCCACCTCCTCAGAAACTGCAAGACTTTTCTTGGATAACATAATGAAGTTGCATGGTTTACCCTCAGTGATAATATCCGATAGGGGATCTCAATTTACCTCATGATTCTGGAAGGATCTTTGCAAAACAATGAAAATAAATCATCATTATACTACTTCTTTCCACCCTCAGGCTAATGGACAGACGGAGAGGTGGAATCAGTGTCTTGATGAATATATTCGTTGTTTTTGTTCATTTCAACAAAATGATTGGGTTAAATTCCTACCGTACGCAGAATATGCCTATAATAATTTGACCAATTCATCGACAAAACTAACCCCATTCTATGCTAATTACGGGTTTCATCCTAACTCCACTTCCATAACCTCTGTTCCTTCCGATACACCTCTCATTGATGAGTTGAAAAATGGCCTCCTTGAAAACTTTAAATTCATCAAGGAGAATATCTTTAAAGCACAAGCATCTCAAAAATTCTACTACGATTTGAGACATAGGAAACCTCCAGAGTATAAAGTTGGTGATCAGGTGTGGTTATCCTTGAAGAACTTGAAATTCCATTTACCTAGTAGAAAACTCACGCAAAAATTTTGTGGTCCATTTCCTATCGTCAAAGTGGTGAACGACAATGCAGTGACATTACAATTGCCTCCATCCATGACGATCCACCCAACCTTCCATGTTTCCCTGCTGAAGCCCTATGTTCCTACCAGAACTTCGGTTCCACCTGTACCCTCATCTATGATGCCCTCACATTCTGATATCTTTGAGGTTCAACGAATACTTGATTCACGTTATTCTAGAGGGGTTCTTCAATATCTTGTCAGGTGGAAACATTTTACGGAAGAGGACGATTGTTGGGAGCCCTCTACCAATCTCTCTGCCCCACGATTAGTGTCCTTGTTTCATTGGCGGAACCTGGACCAACCAAGACCTCAAGCTGAGGATCAGCTTGCTTGAGGAGGGGGTCATGTCAGGAATTAGGCAGTTGTTGTACACCTTTAAATCTCTCTTCCAATAGTATCTTCACACCCCCTTTATAACACCTGGTCACACCTTAGTTCCTTGCTTAGTAATTTGTGATTTACCCTTGTAGTCACAGCGTGTTCACCTAAGCTGGAGTCTTTCTCTCTTCTAAAATTATTTCTTGGACTTATGTTGAATAACTTCACACCGTTCTATATGTGTGTGCTAATGGAACAACTTAATCATTCACTGAAGTTGTGAATTCACCCACTTTCTCTGCTTCATATTTAATAGTATCACCGGACTCACATCCACAATTGAACCAAGTATCTCTACCTCTAGCTCAGAACCGGACTATCAGGATCGAGTATAAAGAAGGTACTTATTTATATCCATACTCACAAAGTATTTTATAACCTCTTGCAGATCTCTGAAGTTTTGCTATCAATATCGGCTTCTGCCGAAGTGCTGCGTGATGTCACACGCCGAACTCTGAACCGACTCAGGCTGCTCTGCAGTTCCTCCTCCCACCTTGTCACTCCCAACTGAAAGGAGCTGCATATCTCCGGTCTCCGTATTCCACTCTGAACTTAGTAAGTAATCCAAGTGTATACACTTTAGTTGTTTGTTCTTTAACTATCCATTACATTGGAAATGACTGTTGCTGCAGAAATAGACTCTTGCCACTGTAATTATCTTTTGCTATATCGCAACTGAATCTCAACTATTTACTTTTTAATTATATCTGACTGTTAGCTAAACTGATCAGACTTTCCTTGCTTCGTATCTTTGCCTATAAATATCACTGATACTTCAGGTGACACTTTATATAGTGTTCATTTATGTGATTGGTGTGACAAAATATTAATCTGCATTATTAAATACAATTATTTACATTATCTATTGCATTTATTCTATTTCATAATCCTAAAAGGTATTAGGATTATTACAAGGCTATAGCAGACATGCTGGGAGTTGCAGAATTATCCTCATTACCCAAAACAGAGACTGGGAAAACCTTCTCAATACTTCCCTCTTTTTCCCTTAATGCTTGGCACAATGAGATCATTTATATCGCCCTGCTGCTACTGTGGAGATAGCCTTTCAGATTGTTATAAACCTACCTGGCTACTGCTATAGAACACTGAGGAAATCAGGAAAGTGATAGAACTGATGGTAGCACTGGGGCGAACACAGGTGGATTTTGGAGTAAGATAAATAGGAACCATAAAAAACCTACGGCTAGATGGAGCAAATGCAAAATAGTGAAGAAAAAAGTCTTTCAATTGACATTCTAGATGGTCATCACTGTGAGGCTGCTTCCTCTTCAGAAAAAAAAAACCTTCCATTTGCGTGTTGGAATCAGGTATGAAACTAAATTATACTCACAGAGTTGTAAGCACAAACATGTGCTAAAAAGGCAATCAGGACCTTTGGGAGCCGTCCAGTTAGCTCATCAGTTATAAAAATGAGTCCTCACCGCTCTCAGAGTGGGTCTGCGGTCAGAGAGAGAATATGCCTAACACTAGTGTGAAAAGAGAAAGCTTCTGTCCACCTGTGGCCAGTATAAAATCATAACAAATTTAAAAAGATAAGTCACAACACATTTCTCGTTTTTCACAAACCGTTTCATCAGGGGACTTGCATTATCATACATGTCGGTCTATAATTTTAGTTGGGGTTGGCATCTAGCTCCATCCAGTGCGCATGCACAAAATACTGATGGTGTAACGGTCAAGTGGTATTAAATTACCTCTTGTTGTCTACGTATTACTGAGGTCATATGGGACAACCTAAATGTAGGCTTGACAAAAATACAGGTTGCTAAGATTCCCATATAGAAATATATATGTTTATTAAACCCATAATGGGATCTTAAAACAGATTAACTGCTTGCGGCTACACAATATGAACACCACAGCCAAACAAATATTACACTATGGTCTGTAAAACCCAAATCATAGGGAGCCAAGAATATTTTATAAAAGCTATTGACAATAAAATGCGCTGTATATAGCCCTATACTAACAAGATGTTCAAAGTGACCATAATTAAGCAGCACCCTGGATAAAATGCTTATACACTCAATCTTTTACATGGTGAATAAAAACATGAATAAACAATAAAAAAAAAACATGAATCAACATATATGCAAAAAACTTATTACATCACTACATAACTAAAATCAATAAATAAAGGGAGGTTATGTATTGCAAATACCCGATGATATCAGTTGAATGATATTGGTGACCTGTGATATGTTTTAAAGAAAAAATGGTAGTCGTGTTCACTGGGAAATCGATTAGAGGCATATTTAACAAATGTCTGTCGGACCCGATCCGGATCAGGATCCGGATTTCTGCAGGCTCGCCAGAAACACGGGCCCTCAAGCTCCATTCAGAGCTTGATCGATAGGCCCCTTAGTGTCAACAAACATACCTATCGGTGGGCTGATGATTTGCTTGCAAAAATGAAGTGATAATATGTGTGTGATAAATAACTGTGCAAATTCTATATGTACCTGTAAAAAAAAAAAAAAAATCATTCCTATTCTAATACCTATTTTTTTTAAAAACACCCCAAAATAAAGAAACCTAATCTAGAATAAACTACCAAAGGCCCTTAAAAGGGCCTTTTGTGGGCCCTTAAAAATGGCCTTTTGTAGGGCATTGCCCTACGTTAAACAGCTCTTTTACCTGAAAAAAAATTACAAAGACCCACTAACATTACAAAATAGAAGATACTGCCTGGATTCAGTGTACGGTGGCGACTGTATGAAGAGGATGCTCCACGCCAGTTGTCTTCAGGATGGACCTGCTCCACGCCGCCAGGATCAAGATAGAAGATGCCGCCTGAATGAAGATAAAAGAGGCAGCCCGGATGAAGACTTTTTGTCGCCTGGATGAGGACTTCGCCGCCTGAATGAAGATCGTTCAAGCGGGACTTCAAAAACTGTAAGTGGATCATCGGGGTTTAGCGTTAGGTTTTTTTAAGGGTTTTTTGGGTGGGTTTTATTTTTAGATTAGGGTTTGGGCAGCAAAAGAGCTAAATGCCCTTTTATGGGCAATGCCCATACAAATGCCCTTTTCAGGGCAATGGATAGATTAGGTTTTTTAGATAGTTGGGGTTTTTTTGGGGGGGGGTTTGTAATGTTAGTGGGTCTTTGTAATTTATTTTTCAGGTAAATGCGCTGTTTAACTTAGGGCAATGCCCTACAAAAGGCCTTTTAAGGGCTATTGGTAGCTTATTGTAGGCTAGGTTTTCTTTATTTTGGGTGGGCTTTTTTATTTTGATAATGCTATTAGATTAAGTGTAATTCTTTTTTATTTTTGATCATTTTGTTTGTTATTTTTCATAATTTAGTGTTTGTTATTTTTTGTAATATAGTTTTTTTTTTTAATTAGATACTTTGTAATTTTTAGAGTAGTGTTAGGATTTTTTTTAATGTGTATTTTAGTTTAATCTAATTGGTAGTTAGTTTAATAATTATATTAGTTTAATTGTTGGTTTAAACTTTTTTTTTTTTTTATTTGACAGGTAAGTTTTAATTTAATTTAAGATAGGGAAATTGTAATTTTAATCTTAAATTAGGGGGGGCATTAGGTTTAGGGGTTACTAGTTAAATTTAGTTTATTGAGATGTGGGGGGCTTTCGGTTTAGGGGTTAATAGTTTAATTTAGTATATTTCATTTTGGCGGAGCTTGCGATTTAGGGGCTAATAGGTTTATTATAGTGACGGCGGTGTAGGACTTAATAACTTAAGTATAGTGGGGGTGATGTGGGCGGACAGCAGATTAGGAGTTAATATTTAAATATGTTTGCGATGTGGGAGGGCGGCGGTTTAGGGGTTAATAACTTTGATAGTGGTGACGATGTCGGGGAGCAGCAAAATAGGGGTTAATAATTATTTTTAGTGGCGGCGATGTCGGGAGCAGCAGATTAGTGGTTAATAAGTTTAATATAGTGTTTGCAATGTGGGAGGACCTCGGTTTAAGGGTTAATAGGTAGTTTATGGGTGTTTAGTGTACTTTGTAGCAATTTAGTTATGAGATTTATGTTACAGATTTGTAGCGTAAGACTCATAACTACTGCTTTTAGATTGCGGAATGGATCTTGTCGGTATTGGCTGCAACGCAAGCTTTTTATCCTCACCGCAAAACTTGTAATGGCAGCGCTATGGAAGTCTCATTTTTACGAGTGCGGGACTGGCTAAAAGGCTTGCGGTACAGCTATACGGACAAGACTTGTAATGGCTGCAGTGCTGTTTTAACGCTGAAATTGCCATTTTTTCAGCGTTAAAACACCAACGCACAACTCGTAATCTAGGTGAGTGTGTGGTATGGGGAAATGTATATGAGGTGTCAAAGTGCAGTGAAATGAAAGGTGTGGGTAAAAAGGAATGTTGGTGAATGTTAATTTTTGGAGAAAGCTGTCTAATACATCTATTGGACACTTTTCGTCACATGACCTGGCAGCCTGTGTAGATCTGAGCTCTTGATTAACTAGCGGGATGAAGATCTCTGAAACAATGACGGCTTGTATGCTGACTTGTATTCTTCGGTGGAACTGGTAACTCTTGTTCGCCCCAGGGCTGTGTGTGGCTGTGGCCTAGAATTTTCTAACCGTTGAGTCAGAATGACTGCACAAGTGTGATTTTATTACCGCTTTGATATATCTGTGGAGCAGTTGGTGAATGCTTGAGACATCGATACTATTAATGCATTATTGGTCAGCATTCCACATAATATCAAGATTTGCTTGCTTTACTTAACACACTTGGAATGATAAGATGATTACTGCACTTATTACCTCCTTATGCTTATTTCGCATGAATAAGCTGAATGTGAGACCTACACGTACCTGTATTTGCTGCTAATATTGTTCCTGCAGCAAGAGATAGCATTGATCCCAAACATATTCTGAGCAGACATTTTCTCACTTGTATTTTATTGAGTCGTGTGCTCAGTAGGGTGTTGCTAGTCCCTTGTGCTGGTTAGAAATTATAATTATTGTACTTACTATTTTCTAGAACAGTGGTTCTCAACCAAAGTGACCTCAAGGCCAGGTCATTTTCAGCTATACATGTCCAGGGCCCGGTAGTTTTATATATATATATATATATATATATATATATATATATATATATATATATATATATATATATATATATATATATATATATATATATATATATATATATATATATATACATACACATATATAAAGTGAGCAGCAGGGGCGGGCTGATCAGCCAGGCAAATAGGACCTGGGCCGAGGTACCAGCAAGTAGGGGGGCCCACAAATGGCATCTCCACGGATCCTGGTGCATTCTTTAAGCTGGAGTTTTCAGTTGCCCTATCAGTAACTAAGCAAAAAATGTGCGGGTTTAGTGGGGGCCCTGGCGGGGTCTGTCGCTGCGAGGGCCATGGAGTGTGGGGTCTGGCCCTGGAAGTTGGGTGCCCTTTCTCTGGACCTTAATGTTGTGGGTCCTGGCTTTGGAGGTTGAGGGGCTTTTTGGGGGCAGGACAGGGAGGCTACCATGTTCATTTGCATAAAATGTAATACATTTTGGTCAGTGTAAGACAGTGTTCCTGGGGCCTTGATTGGTCTCAGTCTGCCCCTGGTGTGCAGTGGGGTAAGAGTGTGCAGTGGGGGCATGACAGGTCGGGGCCCACCAGCAGGGCTATCACGGCCCGGCACTGGGCCACGGCCCGGCTGTTCAGAAACCAGGTTCTAGAATGTTTTTTCACTTGTATCTATGTATTTATGTATAGGATATTTGTATGTGCATTTCCTCTGACTAATGGAGATTTTGAAAAGAAACAAATATTTATTTATATTTTGGAAATAAAATGTTGTCATTTTCAATGACTGAATTCCCCTTATTTTTTGAATAAGTGTATTTTGACTTATTCCATTCTTTTCTTAGTTGTTTTAAGAGTATATCTTTTCTTAAGGGTCTGCATCATGCTATTATAATTTGATTATTTGATTTATGCTAGGGCGAGGATAGATGTATACTTTTTTTACATATCTTTTCCTCTTTATTTCCCCATTACCTAGTAAAAATATGTTACATAACTACTATAATGCTGTAGAGAGCCTGTAGCAAACTACCAGGTACCCCCAATGCCCTAACTGCAATAACAATTAAAGGGTAAACTTTACTACAATATATGTAAACATGATAATATACTAGTGACAGTATAGGCAACAGACGTGCATTGTGTGCCAGCCATTGACTGAGAAAGTATTTTAATTAATTATTGTTGTTATTTATGTTACACCCAAAGGAAAATGTATGCTACATAAATACTATGGTGCAGTAGAGGGCCTGTAGCAAGCTGCCAGATAGCAACGGTGTTCCCACTACAAAAACAAATATGATTTAAATTAGATGAGGGGTACACCATACTACAATATATGTAATACTGATAGTACACTAGTGACAGTATAGACAACAAATGTGCCCCCCACTGCAATTACAAAAAATATTGTTTCAAATTAGATGAGGGTTACTAGTAATATATATATATATATATATATATATATATATATATATATATATATATATATATATATATATATATATATATATATATATATATACACACACACACACACACAGTATATATATATATATATATATATATATAAGTTCATGAGTATTTGCACTCTCACTATCACACAGGTCAGCAACCAGGGTTTAAGTTTGCACATACAATAACAAAATAAGAACTGCACTCACTGGATTTCATCACTTTCAAATCATGTGGGTCATACACTCTTAAACATCACCTATATTCAATAAATCCACATGATTTGAAAGGGAAGAAATCCAGTGAGTGCAGTTCTTATTTTTTATTATATATATATATATATATATATATATATATATCCTAACTATAGAATAATTTTTTTATATACAGTCTATATATATATATATATATATATATATTTACACACACATACAGTAATGTGCACGCACTGTAAATTTTAATAGCCATGTAATCACTGGCGTAATTATTTAACACCTGACGTGAATCAGTGTGCATATATTCAAGTAGAAGCTCATGGTAGCCGTATGAGCACATTAAAGTTATACCCAAAGACCCTTATTTATAGGAGGATAACACCATCTTTAGAAAAACACACACACAATATTGTTTTTATTCCCCACACTCTCACGCTCACGCAGGGCCGCCATCAGGGGTGAAAGGGGTGACTCCTGTCAGGGTCCCACTGGGCCAAGGGGCCCAATGAGGCAAGCACAACTAATATTACATTTTTTTCTTTATTTTTTAATGTTGGCAGCCACCAGAGGGCGCTACAGCAGAGTGCTATTGAGTGCGGGAAATGTCATTATAAGGAGTAAAGCATTTGAGAGGATTTTTGAGTGTGCACTAAACCACTATGCACAGTGTAAGATAGACTTGGCACTTCAGTTCGTACAGTGTGTGCCTGAGTCACACGGCAGATCACTTTCATTTGCAGAGGATGTAGGACTTACTTAGTAAATGTTTTTTATTTATTTGTGCCATTTCGTATTGTAACTTCAGTGTGGTAGTTGTATGGTGGGGCAAGTGGTCCATAAAAACAAAGTTATTTTTTTTAGCAATATGCAGCAGTGTATTTATGATTATTTGACAATGCTGTAGAAAATCTATATTTAAAATCATGCAGAAATATTTCCTCCTTAATACTCAAATGGTAGGTGCCCTTTTGGCAGATATGATTTTTATTTATTTATATATATATTTTAATTACATTCCAGTTTACTGCCCCTTTATTGAAGGACTTTCCAGATGCCAGGAGGCATTTCATCTAAGATTTTTACATCTGCATAAAATATTATACTCTCGGGCTAAAATTGCTCAGTGTTTGAAATGAGACAGGTTAACTTGACACTGTTCAGTTTACACTACAGCTGACTTCATTTTGAAATACATACAAACTAAGGGCTAAATTTATCATTGTGCGGATGGACATGATACAATGTAGCGTATCATGTCCACCGTACATCGATAAATGCCGACAGCATACGCTGTCTGCATTTATCATTGCACCAGCAGATTTGTGGCCAATCAGTTGCTAGAAGGGGGTGTCAATCAACCCGATCGTATTCCATCGGGCTGATTGCTGTCCGCCACCTCAGAGGTGGTGGGCGAGTTAAGGAGCAGCACTCTTAGGACCATTGCTTTTTAACTTCCGCTTCAGGCGGAACTGAAGCGGAGTGGGTCAGAAGCAGCATCCGCTACTTCATAAATTGACCCCTAAATCCAGTATTTCATCAGATCTAATGGTATGAGTACCACAGCTTATGGTTCCACCATGACCATATAGAGTACAGCATTTTAAAAATCCAAAAGTACAGCTGACAGATGGAAATACCAGATTTTAAGTGGTGCTCTTGGTTGGGGAAAATGGGGGGGGGGGACAAACATATGTTGTCACGAATACCTCAGGATTCAGCTGAGAAAGGGTTAATTCTGTTGGTTTGTGAAATAAAAACAGTTATTTGTTTTTCAAGAAGAACTGTTGTCCTGGGTTTGTGTTTCTTTGAAGTGTCAGGAGCATCATAAATGCTTGGCAGTGTAAACAGGATAGAGTTTTAGGTCTTAGACTGTCAGTAGAATACATGATAGAAAACAGGGCCTCAGTCACATATCCTGATGAGGTCAATAAAAGGACATTGGTCTAATGCCTATATGTGTTTAAAGACAGGGGGGGTTTCTTAGCCCGCCCAGGAGGGTGTGGTCAGGCAACCTGATCTATGGAAAAAAGGTATAAGGGTCTTGTGTGTTAACACTGAAGTTGTTCATTCTACATGGGAGGCTGCTTGCTACAGCGTGAGTGACCATTTTCTTCTTGACGATCTCCCTGGGGGCAGACTCATAAGCTAGTAAAGTATTAGGTCTGTTATTTTCTTCATTTTATTTTAACCTGTTTGCGTGTGTAATTTTATTTGTAACAACTTTTTATTAATAATGCATTGTGCATAACATCTAGTACAGACTGGAGAGTGTTGTTAACCCTTGCACCCACTGAACTAACTCACAAGCTGGCCTGGTGTGGCTAGATTGTGATCTATTAGTGAGAGTAGAAGGGGTCTGATAACCCTTTCTGTGCAAAATAAGTGACTGGCGCAGGGTTGGATAACCTTGGTTCGTCACATATGTCAACCTTTCAAAAGTACTTTTCTTCACCTTCCGATTCTGATAGATCATTAATGTACAATTTTGAATTCACAGAAGTATTTTTGCTTGCACATTTACAAATATGATTCTTTAAAAAGTGATCTCTTAATTTCTGCTATTTTTTTTTTTTAAATAATTTTTATTAACAGTGAATATACAGAACCAAAACACATCACAGGTCAAAATGACATAATAATGAACGCTGTTACACGCGATTATTTTGAGGACAAAAGACATTTAATGGTCCCTGGACCGATAATGGGGGTTCAAAGTGCCCTGTAACCATAATGTAGCTGTGTATTTTCATTTTCCCGTGAATGTGCAACGGCCTGTCAATGGGTAGGGTTCTCTTTATAATTTTTAGTTTTGTTAACGTTCTGTAATTTAGGTGGCGCATGGGGTCATACGTCATACCTGATAAACCTGACATCTAATTGAGGTAGGAAAAGGGGGAAAACATACAAAAAGAAAAACAAACAAAAAGGACAGTCTCCCACCTCTCTCAGATGGAAGGGGGGATGTTAGGAAAAGAAGTAGGGGTGGCAAGCGGGGAGAGGGAGGAGGGTAGGGGTGGGGAAGCTAGGCACACCTCAAGTCACTCATACTGAGGTGTATCTTCCAGGGGGGGGGGGAGAACATAACAGTCAAGAGGAGGTCTCCTTTATTAGAGAAAGTAAAGCATCATGTTTTTGAGTTTAGGTGGGTCTGACTGTTTCCTTGTCCTAAAGACATAGTCCTCCATTACTTTGAGGTATTGCAGGTAATCAAGGACTGCCTGCCATCTCGGAGGGTGCTGCTTTTTCCAATTTCTAGCAATCAACATCTTGACTGATGTCAACAGATAGATTAGGAGGTATCTCTTGTGCTTCTGGAGCTTTTTTACACCAAGATGTAGAAGGGCAAGGCCCGGAGTATCCGGGGGCGGGAACTCCAGGGCCGCACAGGCCGCGCTGACCTTCGCCCAGAGTGGCCGAAGCTTATCACACGACCACCACACATGGAGTGGGGACCCTACTTCGCCACACTCCCTCCAGCACAGAGGCGAGTGTTCAGGGTAGAGAGTCCGAAGTTTAGACGGCACTAAGTGCCATCTGGTAAGAATCTTGAAATAAAGTTCATACATTGTGGTGCAGTGGAGTGGAGCTTTAGTCAGTTGTATCGCCTTAGACCACTCAAGTGATGTGAAAGTCAGTCCTAGTTCAGTCTCCCAGGAAACCATATGTCTGGTTTTCACTAGGGTGGGGGACCCCAAAAGGGCTCCATAGTGGGCAGTGAGGGGTTTAAACATTTGCAGGTTCGCTCCCCATCTAACCTCCCAGATCGTGGGTCTCCTGATCTTGTCAACCAGGAAACCCCAAGCCTTCATCATGGACCTGAGTCTCACAAAGTCAAACTCCAGAGGGCGGGGAATACCATATTTAGTAATCATGTCTCGGGACGACAGAAGATTCTCGTCCGCATAGAAATCACTCAACGTGAAGATCTCTATGTCCCTCCAAGGGGCAAGGCGAGTATTGGGAAGCCTCTGCAAGATTGCCATGACCAGGTGGATAGGGGAGGGGTGCGGGGCGATCAACTGATGGTGTCTTAGACGGAACCAGGCTAATTGACAGTCTTTAACTAGAGGATTAGAAATCGGGCCAGATGCGGCCAGATGCGGAGGAACCCATAGCAAGTCCGAGAGGTCAACATAGGCAGGTAGGGAAGCCTGTTCCAAGTCTCTCCA
This sequence comes from Bombina bombina, assembly GCF_027579735.1. Classification (NCBI taxonomy): domain Eukaryota; kingdom Metazoa; phylum Chordata; class Amphibia; order Anura; family Bombinatoridae; genus Bombina; species Bombina bombina. The sequence continues at coordinate 607,256,013 of NC_069502.1, read as the reverse complement.
TCTCGTTGGAGGGAGGGTTGGACCCCACGCAGAGGCATGTGAGAGCATCGCCGCTTGGTGGTACAGTTGAATGGAGGGCAGCCCCAATCCCCCCCCCCAATCTTTCGGGGACTGGAGTGTGGCCGCCGCCACTCTCGGATGTTTATTATCCCAGACGTAAGAATTGAATGCGGTCTGGAAGCCCCGCAGAGTCTTTTCTGGCACAGGAATGGGGATACACCTCATAATATAGGTTACTTTGGGGAGAATCATCATCTTCAGGCGGCGATTCTGCCCATCCAGGAGATTTCTTCGTATTTTTTGGATCTCAACCTCACCTCAACTTCTCGCAACAGGACATTGTAGTTCTCCTGTAAGATTATATTCTTGTCATGGGACAAGAATACCCTTAAGTGTCTAATCCCATCTGTCGACCATTTGAAAGAGTAGAGTCGCTGTAAGCGTCTCTGTTCAGGAGGTGCAATATGGATCATATATGCCTCTGTTTTGGAGACATTGATCTTATAGTTAGAGATACTACTGAAGAACTCAAAAATCTCGAAGAGATGAGGTAGTGATTCCATTGGGTCAGTGAGGAAGAGAGTGAGGTCATCAGCGAAGAGTGCCAATTTCTGGAGCGTATCATGGATTTGAAGGCCCTGAACAACAGAGCTGTCTCTAATGGCCTCCGCAAGAGGCTCCATCACCAGCGCAAAAAGGAGCGGGGACAAGGGGCATCCTTGTCTGGTCCCATTCCTAATCACAATCCTAGGGGAGCAGAAGCCCATTCCTTTAATAACGGCAGTCGGGGAGATGTAGAGGGCAGTAATAGCCGTGCGGAACGTCTCTGGGATCCCAAAATGTTCCAGGGTGCAGAACATATAATCCCACCCCACCCTGTCAAACGCCTTCTCCACGTCTAGAGACAGGGTGAGGAGGGGTAGTCTCATATCTGCCGCTTCCATGAAGATGTTTAGTAGCCTACGGGTATTATCCGTACCCTGTCTCCCTTGCACAAATCCCACTTGGTCCAAATGGACCAAAGATGGTAAGTGTTTTCCAAGCCTGGTCGCCAGGACCTTGGCGTAAACCTTCACGTCGACATTAATAAGAGAGATAGGCCGGTAACTTGCACAAAGGACTGGGTCCTTCCCTTCCTTGGGAATAGTCAGGATATTAGCCTCTAGAAATTCGGGGAGAAAAGCTCCCCTCTCCCTTACTGCAGTAAAGAGGCGGAGTAAAACGGGTGATAACAGTTGGGCGAAGGAACGATAGAAGAGGCCTGTAAATCCATCTGGGCCCGGAGCCTTATGTGGCTTCAATGTCAAAATGGCCGCTTTGATCTCCTCCAAAGTGAAGGGGGCATCAAGGTCACCAACCACATCTGCTTCCAAGGAAGGAAGCCTCAGACCCTTCAAGAATTGCCGAGTTGCTTTTCTGCGAGCCTCGACTCCCAGAGATTCGTTATGTAAGTTATACAGTGAGGTGTAGTAATCGGCAAACGCCTTTCCTATATCTTTTGGGGAGTGAACCATGCCTGCCGGAGTTGAAATCGTGGGGATCCTGGCTTGGACCGCCCGATCCCGCAGCTTACGGGCCAACAGCCTATCGGCTTTGTTACCTTTATAGTAGTACGTCTGTCGGAGTCTGAGCAGATTTGCTTGAACTCGCAACTGCTCTCTCTTATTAATTTCATCTCTAATGACTCCAACCCGGTCGCCCAGGGCGGGGGTTGGGTCATTTTTGTTGGCTAGTTCGGTCTGTCTCAGTTCTGCATATAGTTTAGCAAGGGACACTTTGTTTGTAGCCCTTAATAGTGCATTTTTCTTGAGGAAATGGCCCCTGAGATAAGCTTTAAGTGTGGCCCAGAGGATTTCCTGGCTCGTGTCTCCAGTGTCGTTATGTCTCAGAAAATCTGAGATTGTCTCTACTAATTGAGGGATTTCCCTTTCTGCAAGAAGATGATCAGGCAACCTCCAGGACGGCCTGCATTCAGGCGGGCGCAATAGATTACATCCAGCACTGACGAGGTCATGGTCCGACCAGGAGCATGGTCTTATTCGCGGGGTGCAGAACTGGTCTAGGGTCCAGGAATCGCACAAAAGATAATCGATCCTGGAGTAGGAGTTGTGCGGTTTAGAGTGATGCGTGTAATCACGCTCGGTCGGAGCAAGGCAACGCCAGATGTCATATAGGCCAAACTGGTACATGAGCTTGCGTAACGCGTTAGATTGGGTATTGAGGTTTCGGTCGGAGGGGGATGTTTTCGAAGTCTTTTTATCTAGTGTAGGATCCCACACCAGATTAAGGTCCCCTCCTATTAGAAGGTGTCCCCTCCTGATTTCTCCAAGTCTCCGTAGGAACTTTCTCAGAAATGGGAGTTGTTTGACGTTCGGGGCGTAGATAGACGCCAGGGTGTATAAGATCCCATTCAACGAACAGACCAAAATCAGGTATCTGCCTTCAGGATCTCGGTCCACATATTCTATGGCACAGCCAATGTCTCTGTGGATCAGGATCGCAACTCCTCTTTTCTTCTATGAGAAAGAAGCCATTTCGCATATGGGGTAGTGTACTGGGGCACAAAACGGTCTAGTTTTGTCGTCCCAATGAGTCTCTTGAAGAAACACAATATGCAGTTTGTGAAAGTCAAGGTAGTTTGACAGGAGACTTCGCTTAGTTGGGGAGTTTAAGCCCTGGGCGTTGAGAGTGGCTACAGTCACAGGCGCCATAGGGTTGGGAAAGTCCAAGTCTCTAACGAGAGAAGAGTGGTATGGAGAGAGGAATGCACCCTTAGGGAGACTGAGGGAGGGAAGCAGGAAGGAGAAAAGGGGAGGATAGGAATGAGAGAGGTGGGACTATCCGTGCTCAAAAAACTGCGCAGATAGTTTGGGAATCAGTCAGGATATTCAGTGATGTGTAGATTACACAATCTCAATGAGTGCTCTTACCAACAATAGCAAGAGATCACAACTATTAAGGTGGGGGGGAGGTCAGCATAGAGAGCCTGACCCCAGTCAGTCATTTTATGTCATGTGTCCAGTTAATATTAAAGTCAGTTTTCGTCAGTTTGTGTCATGTGTACCGTCTCTAGAGTAGCGTGTGACAGGTCAGTGTGGTAGATATATGGCTGTACTAGGGACACAAGATGTCAACTTCCAATAGGGTTGAATACAAAAAGCAGATTAGGGTTATGATAGTCATCATAAGTTAGGGACCAGCGTATTAAAAAGCTTTAGTGATGAGAGAACAATGGCATATATCCCAACTCTACAAATGTAAACATATAGTAAATAACAACAGATGGAGTGTTACAGCAGATGAATGCTTACTTATCTCCCAGAGGGTAGAAAAAGAGCCTAAGTAAGGAGAGAAAGAAAAAGGAGAGGGGAAACAGGGAGAATAACAGAAGGGAGATAAGAAGAAACAATGGAAGAAGAAGGACCGAAAACACCATGCAAGGTCCCATTAGGAACAGTTGAGTCTATCAATCCCGTTAGGGGTATCAATCCTCTAAGAGAGGAGGAGAGGGCATCATTGCCTTAGGCATGGCACGTAATGCTGAGCAAAGCAGGCTTCATGTGGAGCTTGGGATCGTTGGGGCACCCCCTGAAGGGGGGTCCCTTCCCGCCTGCTGCTGGGGCTTTTTCTGAGGATTACCCATTCTTTGGGGGAGAGGTCTCCACTTGGGAGCAGAAGCCCTCAGGCCTCTGGTTGGATCTTTTTGGAGGTGTTGGGAGTTAGGTGGGTCAGGTGGTAGTAGGTCCCATTTTTGCATGAGTTCTCTAGCTTGCTCCGGTGAAGAGACCGTATACTGGTGACCATCCTTGGTTATGTGCAGCTTGACAGGAAACCCCCATCGGTACTTTATTGCTTTATCTCGCAGCAGTCTCGTATATGGCTGGTAGTGGCGTCGGATTTGGAGAGTATGTGGTGATAGATCTTGATAAATCTGCACCTCTGAGAACTGATCTGGAAGAGTTTTTCCCCCCGCTAGGGCACGGAGGAGTTTGTCTCTGAATGTAAAATAGTGGAGATGAATTATGACATCCCGAGGTTTCTCACCTTCACTCGATCTGGGCCTCAGCGCCCTGTGTGCTCGATCTATCATCATCTCTTGCCCCTCCTCAGGACCCGTGATTGCAGTAAACAATTCCCGAAGGTATTTCACTAGTTCTTGTGGAGAGACAGTCTCAGGAATACCTTTCACTCGGACATTGTTGTGTCGGGTACGGTCCTCTAAGTCAGCTAATTTGAGCTCTAGATCCGTTATTTGTTCAGCCAGGCACTGGGAGTAGCCAAGCAGGTTAGTATGATCAATCATCAAATCCTCTTGCTTGCGTTCCATTATATCGGTGCGCTCGCCAATAGAGGCTATGTCTCGTTTCAAGTCTGCATGGCTCTTCTCAAATTTTTTAGTTAGAGAGTCATGATGAGAGGCCAGAAGCGCCGTGATAGAGTCCATAAGGTTGTTGTTTACTTCCTTTTCAGCCCGTAGCGAACGTCGCACAGCCTGGGACAGGGAATTTTCACCAGTTGTTTCAGCGGAGCTACTAGCATCTGTAAGTTCCTCATCCGAGCCAGCCCGAGATCTAGAGAGGGGATTGCTGAAGTGGTCAACCACAGTACGTTTGGGGGTATTGAGAGGTTTTTGTTTTCTTTTGAAAGATTGAGGCATTTTGCGGGCTTGCATGGGTTTTCGGGGAGAGTTATAAACACAGGACACACTATAAAGATTCACTTATACCAGACTGACTGGGGTCACAGCATTAGATAAATAGCAATTCACATATTTTTAAGATACCTTATCACAGAGAGAAATGTTTGGAGGTTAAGCTATCAGCAGAAACTAAATATCACATGTACGTTTTCAGCCTTATTGCTAGTAGGCAAAATAGTTACCAAACATTAGAAGCCCCTCACGACTCGGGGACAGGGGATACGACCTCACGGAAGGGGAAAGGGTAAGTGGTAGTGACCAGCCTAGACTAGCTAGGCCGGAAAGGGTGAGTCTTGAGGGGATATCACTTTGGTGAGAAAGGCGTACAATCTGTTACGGTAGAGGAGACAATATTAGTGGTAACCTGTCAGGAGGCAATAGTGATTAGACAGACATTAGTGCTCCAATTGTAGTAATTACCCTAAGTGAACCTTGTATAAAGCAGCCTAAGCTGAAGGCACATATAGGACCTTCCAAGTAATAACAGATTAGGGAGCAACAGTGACAGACAATGCTGCTAGAATAAGAAAGCAATTGTTGTTAGAGAGGTCACACAGTAAATTAATACATCACATTACAATTTACACTAATGATATATAGAGCAGCAGAAGTAAGCATGGATAATGTCACAGTCACTTTAAGTTGAATGCAGATGTCTATCCCCCTAGTAGGCCTCAGAATCCGGGAGCTTGTAGTAGTGCTGTGACCAGGTACATCAGAGGGAATAATAAACAGTGCAGAATTCAAATAAGTCACTCTAAATAAGTTGCAAACCAGTACACTGTCAGAAGAAATGTGCAAACATTGTACCTTTAGGGGTACAACAGCTTGTCACTGGGGCAGTACCCTCCAAGGTACACCTGCTGTACCCTTTAAAAAGGGTACAAATTGGTACCCTTGCAGATTGTACCTTTCAAAGGCAAATTTGTACCTTTGGTGACTAGATTGGACCTCACTCCTATGGTACCATATTGTACCCTTAAAAAATGGCGCAAATCTGGCCTTTAAAGGGTACTGCCCCAGTGACAAGCCCTTTGTACCTCATGATGGCAAATTTGTACTCAACACAGCATATTGCAAATGCTGTTCCATTAAATGTATCATATAGTGATGTCCGGTTCATGAACGAATCGTTCATTTGAACCGGATCTTTTCACTGTACTGAATGAATCAGTACATCAGACTGAACTGATTCGTTTGAAACAGTTCAGTTCCTGAGTCATCAGCAGCACTCTGGTAATACGATCCTAGAGTGAGTTCTGCTCTGCTAACTCCTCCTTTAATGAATCACACAGCAGAATCTCACTCTAGGATCATATTACCAGTGTTGTTGAATCAGTGAACTGTTAGCTAACTCGTCTGCAATGAATCAGTCTTTTAACAGTTCACTGATTCAAAAGAAGTGAACTGTTAGCAAACGACTCAGTGTACTGTTAACAGACAGATTCATTGCATACGAGTTAACTAACAGTACACTGATTCAAATATCAGCTCACACTCACAGCGGTTCTCAACAGACCCCTGCATTTACATTAACCCATTCAGCATCCCATGTTTGTGTATACATATATATATATATATATATATATATATATATATATATATATATATATATATATATATATATATATATATATATATAATTTGTTGTTCTTCCTCTATATCTAAGCTAACTTTTACTTAGCAACAGCTACAAATTATATATATATATATATATATATATATATATATATATATATATACACAAACATGGGATGCTGAATGGGTTAATGTAATTGCAGGGGTCTGTTGAGAACCGCTGCGAGTGTGACCTGTTATTTGAATCAGTGTACTGTTATCTAAATGATTCATTAGAGTTACAGTACACTGAGTCATTTACATACAGCACTTAGCACTGCAGGAAACGAATCTGCGGCTCTACAGTTCACCTACTGAACATGAGGTAGAGCCTCTACCTCATGTTCAGTAGGTGAACTGGTGAATCGGTTCAGTTAATCGAACCGTCCGAAATGAACCGGTTCACCTAAAAGAACCGAACTGCACATCACCAGTATCATATAACATTCAAATATGCATTAAATGTGTACTTTTTCAGGCAGTATAGCCATACTGGCACTGCAGATTTGAAATAAAGTTTGTTTACTTAACTGTAGCAATTCTAAAGACTGATACAGAACCACCTGATAAAAGCAAGGATAAATAACCAGTTCCAAAATGAACTTCTGAATTTGTTTTATATCACTCTGTACTAGACTCTAAAAACACCCCATTTAATTTAGGGTGACATGCCACATAAAACAAAAGATAAATATATAGAAAACATATAGAAAACTATTGTTATTACGTATATCTCTATTGATTCCAATAAGTAGAGAGTTCTAGAAAGTTAATATATTTTGTATTAAAGTAAGGATAACAAATAATGGACAACTGTTGGATATGTAAACAACAAGGAGCTGCGTCTCCTATTATATGTATCACATTATGCAATATTCAATAAAGTTGTTTATAAAAAAAAAAAAAAAAAAAAAAAGAAAACATATAGAAAACAACATAATATTAATAAAATATAACTCTAACAAAATGAAGGGTGATTCGGGGGAGGGATAAACGATAAAACTCACAACCATACATTGAATTGTCACTCTATGCAAAATATATGCAAATTAGTCTATTTCCCTAGTATACACTTTGGTGATGAACCTGCTACCAATAGATGGAGCTGTGTTACACATGTCAAGGAACATTCAACCAACAGATGGCGCTATGGCATGTCACACACAATGTCCATGTATGTGACTGGGGAACGGTTACAATTTTATTTTATTTTTTTTTTAAAAACTGGTTCTTAAACAGCTCTTGTTTATTTTATAGAGTTTAAAACAATTTTTTTTTCTTTGTAATTTTAGTTAATACATTTGCTTTATGTTTAAGAGTTAACATCTTGAAATGCTCTAAATATAAACATTAAAATGTTAAGTGTTTGCCATTTAGAACCAGCAACACAGTATCATTGAATATATGGGTTATTAAAGGGACAGTCTAGTCAAAATTAAACTTTACTGATTTATATAGGGCATGAAAATGTAAACAACTTTCCAATTAAATTTTATCACTAAATTTACTTTGTTCCCTTGGGGGTATTTTTGAAAAGCTAAACCTAGGTAGGCTCAAACTGATTTCTAAACCGTTGAAAACTGCCTCTTAGCTCAGAGCATTTTGAAAGTTTTTCACAGTTATACAGTACTAGTTCATGTGTGTCATATAGATAAACAATATGCTCACTCCCATGTAGTTATTTAGGAGTCTGCACTGATTGGCTAAACTGCATGCCTGTCAAAAGCACTGAGATAAGGGGCAGTCTGCAGAGGCTTAGATACAAGGTAATCACAGAGGTATAAAGTATATTAATATAACTGTGATGGTTATGCAAAACTGGGGAATGAGTAATAAAGGGATTATCCATCTTTTTAAACAATAACAATTCTAGTGTAGACTGTCCCTTTAAGTATTTTTTTTGCTTTGTCCGCTTGCATATTACCAACAACGATTGAACATAATTATTTTGCTGTACATGTATGTTGCATTCATTTTGGGTGACTGACAGTTAAGTGAATATGAATAATTGATGTGTACAAATGTTAAAGGGACATGAAACCCAATTTTTTTTCTTTCGTGATTTAGAAAGAGCATGTCACTTTAAACCACTTTCTAATTTACTTCTATTATCTAATTTGCTTCATTTTCTTGATATCACTTACTGAAAAGCATATCTAGATATGCTCAGTAGCTGCTAATTGGTTGCTGCACACAGAGCCTTGTGTGATTGGCTCACACATGTGCATTGCTATTTCTTCAACAAAGGATATCTAAAGAATTGAGCAAATTAGATAATAGAAGTAAATTGGAAAGTTGTAAAATTGCATGCCCTATCTGAATCATGAAAGTTTAATTTTGACTAGACTGTCCCTTTAAGGACTTGCAGGGTTTGGCAGCCTTGAACCACCCATGTCCCTCAACATTTTAGTCACCCAAGTGATTGTACCTTTTTTGGGGGATTAAATGGTACAGATATGGTCCCTTTGACAGTTGGAAACATATTTGTACCTTATTTACCGCTAAATGGTACATATTAGTTCCTTAAGGTATAATTATGATCCATTGAGGGTACAACCACAGCAGTTGTACCCTAAGTGTTCACAAACGGACCACAACCGTACCCTTTTTTCTGACAGTGTATTTAGCAGGGAACAGTGTCACTACTTTATGGTGCAGGTTTTAGCTGGAGGGAAGATGACAGGTATGTGCTGCGATTGGGGGCCTGGAATTGCAGGGGAAGCGCCAATATTGAGGGATCAGGCGTAGGGGCTGCTGCTAAAACAAGTGTCTCTCAGGTTTACCTGCCCTCCGTAAGGACAAGTGGGCCCAACAACAGGGGCAATATCTGCAGGAACAGGGGAGCCGGACCTAAGATGGCGGGTGTTCGCGCCAAAAGGAAAAAGTGTGGCGCAGCACCCTCTCTTCTTACCTCTCCCGGGTCTTTGAGGTGTCTCAGCTGGGGTCGGGCAGCAGTCACAAATGTGCAGCTGTTGGAAGGGGAGTCCGGTCGATGCACAGAGCTGTCCTGAGAAGTCCGGACTCACACCTTCTTTAGATCAAAAGCCGGGTCTGTTACTGCAAGACCGGAGCGGAGCCCCGACCCTCCGGTCAGCAGTGCGGCTTAAGCAGTGTCGTTAGGGCGTCACAAGCAGGGTCAGCAAAGGGAAGGGCGGTATATCAAAATTGCGGCAGACGCCGCTCTGGAACACAACCAGGGATCGGGTCCGGGTCCCCTCAGAGAATCCGCCTCCAGATGAGCCAACGAGACTCCGCTCCAAGAGTCCCCAAAAATGGCTTAAAGATTTCTAGACCCCCAAAGGGCAGATCGTAGAATCCTCAATAAATGCAATAATCCCTTAATTAGCACTTTTATAAATTGTTTTTAAGTGTTTTCAGAGAATCTAGCAGAGAGCCCTCTCAAAACACGTCTCTCCTGCTAGATAGCTAAGTGAGACTTAGCATCTAAAGATTTCAAAAGAGGTCAACACAAGGAAGGAAATGGTTAAATAATCTTCATTCTTTATCATTAGTTAAAGGTCCTTTTCTTGATCCTCCTCTGGTTCAAAAAGGGATGATGAAAATGTTTTTAAACCTTATTTGTTAATCTGTTTAAAGTGCTATTGTACTGTAATTTTTTATCCACTATAATGTGTTTCGAATTAACAATTTTACCGGCTGGAGAGAATTAAATTGCTGACTAATAGCTCCTTTATCTTTATTTTGTCATTTGAGATAGCCTATTTTCCTGTAAATCACCACCTATACTACAAATACTGCAGTATTTGCCTAGAAAACTATGTAAACAATAGGCAGCAGCAGCAGAAATCTGTCTCTTATTAGGGGATGGGAACAATAGAGAAAGCACTGCCCATTTGAAATTATATTCCTGTAACTGCTTGCAATCCAATGAACTCTTACCTGCTACTTGCCTGAGTACACTGTCCCTTTATACAGGTGTGGTGATCAGAAGATCAGAAATGAGGAGCACCAGGCACGGTTCAATAAAATAAAACGTAACATTTATTGAACTTTTCAGCTTGAATTAAAATCTTTTACAAACTAGAACAACATGTACATAGATAGCTCAGCATTCTCTTTGCTTACACTGTCCCTTTAACTAACCAGGATTTCAGATGGTTGGGAATAAGTATGGTCCTTCAGATGAATTTTGTCTGCTTAAAGACCCATAATTGTCAAAAAAATGACATGCTCTAATCTAATTTAGTTAGAACATGTCATTTAAAGGCTATCAACTCTGCACTATTGTGCACAATTATGTACTACAGCGTACAACTCAGATGTGTAACTAGAACTGCTAACTGTATCAGCTGCTGTTTCCACTCAGGACTGGCAGTGCTCTGCGGGTCCCGAGCGGTACTTCTAATGTGTGTTTGATCCATCTGTGGGGGTAAAACGCACAGCATTGCAGGGTTGATAGTCTCACAATAACATGATCTAATGAATTAGAGCATTCACTGGCACTATAATTGTCCATGTGCTTTTAGATCTCCCTACAATCAAAATGGGGCTGCAGGAGAACTGCATGTTGCTGCACATAAAAACTGTTTTATTAACCCCATCCTGACATGCAGTGGCGGCTGGTGAATTATGAAGATGGGGGTGCACTTGGCCCCGCCTCTGACCACACCCCTTGAAAAGCCCCACCCCTCAGATGGCTCTCTACACATACACACGGAGAGGGGGAGAGAGAGAGAGAAGGAGAGAGAGAGAGAGAGAGAAAGAGAAAAAGAGAGGAGAGAGAAAGAGAGAAAGAGAGAAAGAGAGAAAGAGAGAAAGAGAGAAAGAGAGAAAGAGAGAAAGAGAGAAAGAGAGAAAGAGAGAAAGAGAGAAAGAGAGAAAGAGAGAAAGAGAGAGAGAGAGTATTTTATTATTCAGATAGATGATACAATTTTTAAACAACTTTTCAATTGACTTCTATAATTAAATTTGCTTCATTCTCTTGGTATCCTTTGCAGAAGGAGCAGCAAAGCACAACTAGCTGAACACTTCTAGTCAATCAATCAAAAAGATAAAGCTACAAAAGGTGTCTAGTCAGCAATTACCAGCCAGCTCCCAGTAGTGTAGGATATGTACATATTATTTTTGCAACAAAAGATACCAAGAGAACAAACTACATGTGAAAATAAAATAAATTTTAAAAGTGACTTAAATTTGCATGCTGTATCTGAATCACGCAAGTTTAATTTTTTTCCTATCCCTTTCAATGTCTTATCAAAGGGTATGTCATTGGAGTGTAAACCATATTTTACTAACAAAATGCAGTTTCAATGTTTTTTTAAACATTCAGTTTTCATGCAGATCTTTTGTAATGGAATACTGTATTTATAATATGCACATCTCTTACACTAATGGGGATAGCTGGTGATTGGTACCTACACACATTTTTCTTTTGTGATTTGCTAACTAGATTTGTTCAGCTGTCTGTAGTGCAATGCTGTTCTTTCAGCAAAGGATAAAAAGAGAATGAAGCAAGTTTGATAATATAAGTAAATTGGAAAGTTGTTTTTAACTATTCATGAACACAATAGTTTTAGGAGATTTAAAGGGACAGGAAACCTAAACATTTTCTTCCATGTTCTATCCAAATCATGGAAGAAAATGTTTGAGTTCCCTGTCCCTTTAAATCTCCTAAAACTATTGTGTTCATGAATAGTTAAACAATCCTGAGAAGGCAGTTAGTAAGGGCTCTAAAACAACCCCCCACCCCTTCCCCCTGTCTGTCCACAGCTACACAGCAAGCACACAGATAGTCTACAGAGATGGGCTGGGGGAGGAGGCAACTTACCTGCAGCTACATCTATGCTACAATGACATAGTATAAAGCTAAATCCTGTTAAGACAAATGGTAAGAAACCAATACAAGTGTAACCAGCATAAAATAAAGTACTATAAATGAATGGCCACAGTCCCCAATATATAAAGTTAATCTTTATTTATAATTATAAAACTGAAGAGCAGGTCACTACATTAGGGGAGAGATTTTTTAATAATAAAACCTTAACCCACAGGTTGATGCTCTCATGCAAACACACATGTAATTATCATGTCCTTAAGAGCTCACCGAAAGGGCTCTAACACAAGCAACCTCCTCCCCCTGGTATTTATTACTCTGAAGAGTCCGTCACTGAATAGTAAACACAGTTAGGAATCTTTATGCTGTGTGATTTAGCTTCTGTCTAAACGCTGCCTGACAAGATAAGCAGAGCTAACTCACACAGCATAAAGCTTAGATTCCTCTGTCTAACAGTGCGGCAGGCTACAGAAGGGTGACTGGGGGAGGAGGCCAGTTACCTGCAGCTACGTTGTATTGTTGTTACAGGGATCCCAGAAGCAGAACTTTTTTTAACTTTCTGCGATGATTTTTTTTTTGTCAAAAATTTTCTGCAGGTCATTTTGAAATAGAAATCTGTTTAATTTTGACTTTACTATCCCTTTAAGAAACTTAAATTTTTTATTATGAAATAAACTTTGTTCTTTTGACAACCTTTTTTAAAAATCGATTCATATGTACATATCGTCATGAAATGCGGTTGTATGAACTAGCAGTATCACCCTGGTCTCTTCATACATACCCCCCCTGCATATCAATATCACCATGGTCTCTTCATACATACCCCCCCTGCATATCAATATCACCATGGTCTCTTCATGCATACCCCCCCTGCAAATCAATATCACCATGGTCTACTCCATGCATAACCAACCCCCCCCCACTGCATATCAATATCACCATGGTCTACTCTCTTCATGCATAACCAACCCCCCCCCCTGCATATCAATATCACCCTGGTCTACTCTCTTTATGCATATCCCCCCCTGCATATCAATATCACAGTGGTCTACTCTCTTCATGCATACCCCCTGCAATATATTATATAAACATACTTTTACTTCACATATACCCCACCATACTGATTTTATTACGATTGCTGTGTGACAATATATATATATATATATATATATATATATATATATATATATATATATATATATATATATATATATATATATATATATATATATATATATACACACACACACACACACACACACACGTATACATACACACACACATATACATATTAACACCCATTTATTAAAAAACTAAATCTGGCTACTAAGTATATTGGTTGGCTCCTAGAGTCCTAGAATAATTTTTTTAAAGGGCCAGTGTACTCTAAAATCATGGATAATATATAATACCAGTAATACATTCCCTAATTAACTAAATTAGATATGTATAGGAATTTTGAAAAGCAATGCATTTAGTACATTTTACTTTTTTATTTCCTGCTCCTGAAATATTCTGGATGGTGCTGGCACTCCCCAAAAAAAGGTCTGAGCTGTGCTTTTGGCATTGCACTCCAGCAACATATAGATAGGCATTAGAAAATACAGCAATGGGCAGAAAAATATAGGTCCAAACAGTGCAACAACCTTTATTAATTTAAACAGAATGTATACTTGAATCAGACCAAGTATTTTACTGCATATGTATGTAGCCCCAGTCCATCCTCCATTCCATTTAAACAGATGTCTATCGGTGCCAGACAGAACACTGTGTGTGGAGCAGCTCCATATAAAGAAGACCGGCAATGCGTGTTCTACGCAGCAGCTGCCTATGTCATAAACTCAGATTAGATCATGAAGACTATATCGTGGCCTCCTTGACACCCTACAGTGTAGCAGCGTTCAGTTGCGATGTGTTTCCTCAATTTGAATTATTTGCCTGCCCACACAAGTTTACTGTGGATCGCTAGCCGGACCTGAAGCAACTCTACTTGTTTCACTAGATGAAGACTATGCTTCACATTCCAGGGCTCCTTGCACAGACCTGCCCCTGCATCAGTGCACAGCAATGGGATACCAGTTCAGAGATTGTTATGCTGTGTCAGTACCTGATCTCCGGTATATAATATCTTGTGAGTCACCATGCTGTGCACTGATGCAGGGGCAGGTCTGTGCAAGGAGCCCGGAATGTGAAGCAGTGTCTTCATCTAGTGAAACAAGTAGAGTTGCATCAGGTCCAGCTAGTGATTGTGGCAGACAAATAATCTAAATTGAGGCATGAAGGTGCGCAGACAGAGAAGGGAGTGGGAAGTTAGGGTTGAGGATCGTTTCTAAGCAAGCAGCATGGGTTGGGAAAGCAATGTGAAAAAATATATACACACACTTCCAATAAGTTTACCAATTGACTTACATGTATAGCATGATAGATTAAAAACTTTAGCACACAGAAAACCTGGCTGTATATTATAATGTCTGTTTAAGCACTGACCTTTTCTGCAATCCCTCCACACTTGAGTTCAGGAAGAGAAAAGAAATTGAAAACAGAGGAACGTAGTAACTATTTACACCAAGATGGAACCGAACAGTGACACCTGCAGGTAAACATTAAAAGTGCAGGCATTTTTTTTTTAGTCACGTCTGGTCTTTCTGCAGACACACTACAGATTCTGCGATGAGATCAGTGTTCTGCCTTGGGGTTGGGGACAGGGATCTAGGCTGTGTCTGCCGAGTGCTTGTTTTCCTGCTCCCTTTTATTGCTGGCTAACGTTACATCTTTACACAGGAACATTAACTAGTAACTAAACCACCATGCTGCACTTAGAAACTTCCTAAACACAGATATGCTTTCTATACCATGCTCAGAGTCAGCACGGTATGTAAAGCATATCTGTGTTTAGGAAGTTTCTGAGTGCAGCTGCAGCATGGTGGTTTAGTTACTAGTTAATTAAACTTGTTCCTGTGTAAAGATGTAACGTTAGCCAGCAATAAAGGGGAGCAGGAAAACAAGCACTCGGCAGACACAGCCTGGATCACTAATGAGAAGAAGCAGCTGCACGCAGTGGTTAGGACATTACAATACTAACAGTAATAAAACTTGGCCAAACATTTAAAAATTATTAAATGAACACTTCTTCCTACCTTGTCATGCTCTTCCTTCCCGCCGACCTAAAGAAAATCACTCACCGGCTTAACTCTGGCTGCAGCAGTCACCCCCAGGCCCCAGCCCAGATCAATCTGATGCTGCATTGCCGCATAAGTCACATTCACAGTTTACTGACTCAATCTGTCAACGACACCATCTTGGATCTCCACGCTGTGTTTCCCTGAGATGCTCCTCCTCCCACACACACAGGCACAGCTCTTAGGGTGCGAGTGTCACGTGACAGCTGGCTCTCGCACACTAAGAGCTGTGCTCCTTAAGAAGGCTATGGGCTGGCCTGTAGGTGGCACTGCACTCAATGCAGGCTGAAAGTGGAGAGAGCTTTTGCCTATAATTCTGTCTATCGCACTGCTCAGCATGTGCGATAGTCTAGATAGAAGTATACAGCCCTCTCCACTTTCAGCCTTATTAAGAATTAAAAAGTGCAATTTTAATGTTTTTTAGTAAAAACTGAAGTGGAGAATGGAAGATTTTTTTATTTTATCTGCAAAAAAAGGTTTAAAAATGTAAAAAAAAAAATATTTATTTTCTCATTCTTTTTTTTTTTTTTTTTTTTCATCAGGGGTCAGTTCAGGTCAGGGGGTTCAGGTCAGGGGGTTCACGTGCTCAAGTGCTCCTATAGAGGAGCCTCCACTGCTGACATGTGTAATTCTTTCTTCCTCCTCCTGCCCCTCAGCCCCCCCACTTTCTATACCGTTGTCTTTCTGACAAATTACTTCCCTCAAATCTCCTAAAAACTGTTCTTTTTTTTGAGCACACAGTTTTATGTTTCAGAACATTTGTGTATTTTGTTACACAAATTAATATATAAAAAACTGCTTTATTAAATTTTTGTGGCTACCAGAAAAAGCAAGTTCTGTGAATATTTCAGTTAGTAGCGTTTGAGCTGTTCAACATTTGAGTGGCTTTAGCTAGTGATCCCAACACGTCTGTCACTGTGCTGTGGCTCTATTACTATTATTAGTGGCTTTGAAAGCCCGTGGATTCCTATACCATCAGTCAAACTCTTGCTGTGGAGTCTTCATTCCTATTAGGTAAGAAGAATGTTTTTTGTAATTGTAATATAATAGCTACTATCCCAGTAGATTTACTGATGCATTTCTTCCAAATATAAGCTGGACCTATTTAAAGGTCACCTACATAAGATTGTCAGTAGCTCATGACTACTCTTCTACTGATTATTTTCCGCTCGGCTTGTGTACACTACAGAGTGCTTGGGGAATGCAGTACAGATTAAACAAATATTTGCATTCACGTCTTTGCAAATTGTATGTAAATATTTTCAAATATTTAACCAAAGCAGGAGATAGCTTTGTAGAGAAGAGGGGGCAGTATACTTACATGTCAGACATAACTGGCTTTATAGGGAGGGGAGAGTGAATTGAGACCATGAAGAGGAACCACCAATGAGGGTGGGGAAGTACAAAAACATAATGAGGCTTCAACCATAGACTAGGTTGCTTGGCCGAAGTGAGATGATGAAAAGGAGTATAGTGGTCAGTAAGACAGCGACTCCAATTGAGTGTACTTCATTAGCAGCTAAGTCAGAATAAGTTGCTGTCAAAAAAAAAAAGGACTTTATACCCAAATATAGCTATAACTCCAATGAAAATATTGTTAAAGGGACATGAAACCCAAAATTTTTCTTTCATGGATTTAGATAAAGCATATTGTAGTAAATATTTTTATAATTTACTTCTATTATCCATTTTGCTTTAGTCTCTTGTATCCTTTCTTGAAGGAGCAGCAATGCAGTACTGGGAGCTTGCTTAACACATCGGTAAGCCAATCATAAGAGGCATAAATGTGCAGGCACCAATGAGCAGCTAGCTCCCAGCTCCTGCTCTAGATATGCCTTTCAACAAAGGATACCAAGAGAATGAAGCAAATTAAAAGAAGTAAATTGGAAAGTTTTTTAAAAAAAATGCAGGCTTTATCTAAATCATTACATAAAAATGTTGGGTTTTGTGTCCCTTTAAACACATTAATCAGTGCAACACAACAGAGGAAACAAACCTTAAAAAAATATATGAAAATATGTATTTATTAAAATAATGACAGCACAAGTCCCCAGTGTCATGTCACATATACATTGACAGGTTCTGAGCCACTCAGGTAAAAAGTTTGTACAGAACTTGGACTTAAAGAGATATGAAATCCAAAATAGTTTTTTTCATGATGCATATAAAGCATATAATTTTAAATAACTCTCTTATTTACTTCTATTATCATATTTGCTTTATTATCTTGGTATCCTTTGTTGAATGAGCAGCAATGCACTACTGGGAGCTAGCTGAGCACATCTGGTGTGACTTATGTCACAGAATTTGACTACCGACCTTTCTAGGGAGCATGAGACAACTACATTTTTACTGCAAAATGAAACAACTTTGTACTAACCATTCGTTATGTAATTTGTTTCATTTTCAGTAAAAAAATAAAAAATCATTAATGGGGAATTTAATTTTGAGTTTACCTTCTGATAAAGGGATATAAACAGTGCTCCTATAGTAAAAAAAATAATATTATAAGCATAAAAGACTTGTGTTAAAACAGCAAACAACTTACTTGTTTTCTTGCAAAATGAGCACAGTTCTCAGTGTAGCTACTGACTTTAGTGAGATAAAGTTGCTACCAGTATACAACTCTCTACTGAGCATGGGCAAGAAACTGACTGGGACTAGAACAGGTGTACCACATCAACGGTTAAGCTACACCTTTGCCTTCCTGTAGACCACAGTCCCCTTGTGGGGCTGTGATAGGACGTTATGACTCTCCACAAATGACATTAAAGAAAATAAAAAATAAAAAGGTAAAATCCTTTTAAAAATGATGAATAATACATATTGCAATGAATTGTATTAAATATAACCCACAGCTTAGTGCTTTTTTATGACAACAATGAAAAAGGCAGTTTCAAATCTCTTAAAGAGATGGCAAAAATTAAAATGTGCATAGGTGCATTTAAATTTTAAATAGGAGCATTTGTGAAATATGCTTCCATTAGCAAAAATACTTATAGTAAAAGGTATTACTGTTTTTCAGTGGCATATGCACATATGCTGTGAGGACCCGTGCATCAGTATTCAAATACCACAGCTTCTCAGAGAGTCAGCAGTGGCTTATATGACACAAATTAAGTCCTCACAGATGCAATACACACCATCTCTAGCATTCTGAGCTTGAATACTAGTGCACGGGCCCTGGATATGTGCGTATGCTGCTGAAAACAGTAATCATTTTTACTACCAGCATTTTTGCTATTGGAAGTATATTGCAAAAATACTTCTATTTAACATTTAAATGAACCTATGCACATTTCAATTTTGACCTATCTATCCCTTTAAAGGGAAAGTCTAGTCCAAAATAAACTTTCATGATTCAGATAGAGAATGTAATTTTAAACAATTTTCCAATTTACTTTTATCACCAATTTTGCTTTGTTCTCTTGCTATTCTGAGTTGAAAGCTAAACCTAGGAGGTTCATATGCTAATTTCTAAGCCCTTAAAGGCCGCCTCTTCTTTTAGGGCATTTTGACAGATTTTAACCACTAGGGTGTTAGTTCATGTGTGTCATATAGATAACACTCTGCTCACTCACGTGCAGTTCAGGTGAGCCAGGTCTGATTGGTTAAATGGATGTTTGTCAAAAGAACTGAAATAAAGGGGCAGTTTGCAGAGGCTTAGATACAAGGTAATCACAAAGGTAAAAAGTGTATTTATATAACTGTGTTGGTTATGCAAAACTGGGGAATGGGTAATAAAGGGATTATCTATCTGTTTAAACAATAACAATTCTGGTGCAGACTGTCTCTAAGTTATTGCTCAAAAGCATTTAGGGTTTCAGTGTCACAGTGCTAGGTAGATACCACAGATGTCTCTATAGCACCACCAAGTGGTTCCATATTTCATAAACAATATCTTTTCATGGATAGATATTTCTACACTTATTAAAAACATCAAAAACTTTTGTTTTTTACAAAACATGATAAAAAAAAATCAAGCTTAGCAGATGTAAAAGTGCTATGTAATAGACTTGTGCATTCGGATCCTTCGTTAGGATCCGAATGCGGAAAAGTGCTATTCAGCTGTTTTTAGAGCTGGATTGATTCTGGTGAAAGATCATCACATTAAAATCTGTGCAAATCCAGATCTTAACATGATTTTGCACCAGAAAGAGACAAATATTGCTTACTTCTGCACAAATCTACTATGTAAATTCTGCTTACATACACAATGACACCTTCTTCTGTCATAGAACTTTCAACATCAAGAGAAAAGGGAATACACTTTTCACTTTGTAATTAAATCCTTTCCAATTTTTTAATAAAAACAAATATTGCATTTTTAATGTATATGCTTGCTGGTGTATTCCAAAGAAAAGAAATCATAGAATGTGGTGTTGCAACTCTTTATCGCTTTAATAGATCATTTTTACTATTCTTATGAATTTTATCAAGTGCGCACAACGTTGTTTCTCAATTCTACTTCTCAAGTACCCCTAGCAGGCCAGATTTTCATGATATCGGAACTAGAGCACAGGTCAACTAATCAGCTGATGGTTTAGAGTAGGTTAGTAACAATGGTTACTGCTCAGCTTATCATTTCACGTGTGCACCTCTACTTAAAGGGACATTCATTAAACACTTAAGGCCAGATTACAAGTGGAGCACTAAATAGCGCTTTCATAAAAGCGATAATTGCCCTCCACTGTGTAATACCAGCACACACTAATGTGCGCTGGTATTACATGTTAACAGCTCACGTTTGCATTGCTGTGAAGCATTGTACTCACAAGAGTGCACTTCAATAGGCTCCAATGGGAGCCTTGTTCTGATGCCGTCAGAGGGCGCGATCCGATATACGGCGTAGTTTTCTGCGAAAGCGAGGAAACCCGCGCAGCCCGTAGTTTCACCTCGCACATCGGGGTATTACATATACCCCGCCGGCAGTTGCTAAAGTGCCGTAAGTCTGATAAACTAGCGATGTCCAGAAATGAGTGTAACTACAAATTTCTGGAGTTACCAGTGACTTACGGCACTTTAGAAACTGCCTGTACCTAAAAAAACGAACTAAAATATTAAATCTCCCGTAACTGTCTAACATGCCTCCCAAAAATAAGCCTGACACGTATACCCCTATATCCGCAATCCCCCCTCTCACTCCTAATAATAAATGTATTAACCCCTAGACTGACAACCCCCTACAACGCAATAAGCCTAATTATTAACCCCTAAACTGCCATAGCCCACACCGCAATAAACCTATCCTAGTATTAACCCCTAAACCGCCGCTTCCGCTGCCCACCGCCACCTACATTATATGTATTAACCCCTAAACTGCCGCTCCCGGACCCCACCACACCTAAGTAAAGTGTATAACCCCTAAACCGCCGCTCCCGGACCCCGCTGCCACCTACATTAAATTTATTAACCCCTAATCTGATCCCTTACACCGCCGATACCTACATTAAATATATTAACCTCTAATCTGACCCCCCTACACCGCCGCCACCTACATTAAATATATTAACCCCTAATCTGACCTCCCTACACCGCCGCCACCTACATTAAATGTATTACCCCCTAAACCTAAGTCTAACCCTAACACCCCCCTAACTTAATTATTATTTAAATAAATATAAATAATATTAATATTATTAACTAAATTATTCCTATTTAAAACTAAATACTTACCTATAAAATAAACCCTAAAATAGCTACAATATAATTAATAATTACATTGTAGCTAGTTTAGGATTTATATTTATTTTACAGGTAACTTTGTATTTATTTTAACTAGGTACAATAGCTATTAAAGTTCCATTATACACTCATTTTTTCTTAGCATAAATGTTTTGTAGATTATCTATTTATAAAGCCCATAAAGTTAGTTTTTTAAAAAAAATGTATAATTTTGCTTATTTTTAAATAACATTGCTCTGATTTTCAGACTCCTAACCAAGCCCCAAAGTTTTATTTGAATACCGTCAGCTACCTTCTCCAGCTTGCTCCTGTTTGTTTAAAGGGTCTTTTCATATGCAAAAGAAGGGGGAGGGGGGGAGTGTCTTATTTCCCACTTGCAGTGGGCTTTCCAACTGCCTTTTCAACAGAGCTAAACTGAAAGCTTACGTTTTTAAACCATTTTATACTGGATTTTTATATCAGTATCCGTGCATCTTATTCTTTATAGTAGTGTCTATTACATGTAGTTATATGAAGATGAGTGTATACTGTCCCTTTAAATATTTAATAACTATTTAATAGCTACCTAGTTAAAATAATTACAAAATTACCTGTAAAATTACCTGTAAAATAAATCCTAACCTAAGTTACAAATACACCTAACACTACACTATCAATAAATTAATTAAATAAATTAACTACAATTATCTAAAATAAAATACAATTAAATAAACTAAACTATATTACAAAAACAAACAAACACTAAATTACAAAAAATAAAAAAATATTACAAGAAGTTTAATCTAATTACACCTAATCTAAGCCCCCTAATAAAATAAAAAAAGCCCCCCCCCCCAAAATAATAAAATGCCCTACCCTATACTAAATTATAAATAGACCTTAAAAGGGCCTTTTGCGGGGCATTGCCCCAAGGTAATCAGCTCTCTTACCTGTAAAAAAAAGAACAATCCCACCCCAACATTACAACCCACCACCCACACACCCCTACTCTAAAACCCACCCGATCCCCCCTTAAAAAAACCTAACACTACCCCATTGAAGATCACCCTACCTTGAGCCGTCTACACTTCACCCAGCCGGGCACCAGTGGTCATCCGATCGGGCAGAAGAGGACATCCGGACCAGCAGAAGTCTTCATCCTATCCGGGCAGAAGAGGACATCCGGACCGGCAGACATCTTCATCCAAGCGGCATCTTCTATCTTCATCCATCCGACGAGGAACAGCTCCATCTTGAAGACCTCCGGTGCGGAAAATCCTTCTAGGCCGACGACTACCCGACGAATGGCTGGTCCTTTAAATTACTTCATCCAAGATGGCGTCCCTCAAATTCCAATTGGCTGATAGGATTCTATCAGCCAATCGGAATTAAGGTAGGAAAAATCTGATTGGTTGATTGGATCAGCCAATAGAATGCAAGGTCAATTCTATTGGCTGATCCAATCAGCCAATCGGATTGAACTTCAATCCGATTGGCTGATTAAATCAACCAATCGTATTTTTCCTACCTTAATTCCGATTGGCTGATAGAATCCTATATATATAGGATACCAAACCCGCCAAACTTTTGCGGGCGACGCTGTATATCGGATGGAGCCCAGAGACGGCATCAGAACCTTGCACAGTGAAGTAGCGCAGCGATTGCAGAGTATTTTTAAATATACAGTATATGCATATGACTATATACATATATATTTATATGTTAATATGTGTATATTCACATATTAACACATAAATATATATGTATATAGTCATATACATATATGTTTACTGGGAACCCACAATTCCCATAGACTACAATGTAAAGGCACTTTTCAGTGCCATTTTTTTTCTCTAACACCCCACTCCCACCAAGTTTAGATCCCAAAAACTGCCTACTGCAGTTGTTTTTCTAGCTTTTTTTTTTTTTAATAAAAAACTATAATGCCCTTTATTTTGAGAGCATTTGAGGAGGTTTTAGAAAATTAAAGGGACACTGAACCCAAATTTTTTCTTTCGTGATTCAGATAGAGCATGCAATTTTAAGCAACTTTCTAATTTACTCCTATTATCAATTTTTCTTTGTTTTCTTGCTATCTTTATTTGAAAAAGAAGGCATCTAAGATTTTTTGGCTTTCAGAACTCTGGACAGCACTTTTTTATTGGTGGATGAATTTATCCACCAATCAGCAAGGACAACCCAGGTTGTTCACCAAAAATGGGCCGGCATCTAAACTTAAATTCTTGCATTTAAAATAAAGATACCAAGAGAATAAAGAAAATTTGATAATAGGAGTAAATTAGAAAGTTGCTTAAAATATCATGCTCTATCTGAATCATGAAAGAAAAAAATTGGGTACAGTGTCCCTTTAAGCAGAGATCGAATTTCTGGTTAAGTTTTTGAGCTTGCGGTAGAAGTAACCAGCCACTTGTAATGTCAGGTTGATTAATGCCCGCCCGCAAATGGGCAAATTTAGTGCTCCACTTGTTATCTAGCCCTAAATAAATGCTAGATAGAATTATGCATTAAAAGAAAATATTTGTCTTAGAATAGCATGTAGATTTTAGTTTTATTAGCTTTTTAAATAGTGACAAAATAAGTGTAGAGTTTTAATATCTATAAAACAATGGAAGCTGCCATGTTGTACCTTTCTCTGCTGTGACCAATTAGGGACAGTTATAAATAGGTCACTAGAGTGTGCAGCCAATGGCTGTGTGGAATATAACAGTGCTCTGCACTTCCATTTCTATCAGGAACTGAAATAACAACAATTTCAGAATGGAATTACAGGAAAAGGGGACAAAATAAATAATGAAAGTATATTGTAGAGTATTTTTATATATACGATTTATCATTTTATATTGCCATCTTCAAGTGTTTAATGTCCCTTTAAGATATCATAAAAATCCAGTCTGTAAAGAGTACTTGAGGAGTGAGTTGAGAAACACTGGTGTACAGAACAGAAGTAGTAGGATATATTGCAAACATGTTTTTTATTATACTTTTCTCTGCAGCTACACAAAATATTATATCAACTTCCTACTGAATTTATTTAGTACTATTTTTTTCCCAAAATATACTTTACTGTTGCACCATAATCTCCTTGATGTTCTTTATTCATAGAAGCTGTGGCTCCACCTTTATCAGTCTGTTTTGGAACAATATTGTCCAGGGCTGGTTCTATAATGGAATGCTGTGGAACATCATGTGACAGGGGTGGCACATGCAGAGATTATATACTGGCTAATAGGATGTTTTGGTTGGTTTGATTTTGAGATTTATTAATATTTTAACAATACACAGTGTTACAAAACATTGGTTGAGTGACAAAAACTTAGTAGGCATAAAAAAAAAAAGCAGTAAAATCATGAAAGCCAAAAATATAATGTCCGTTAACAAGGTCTTTGCAGGTTGGGCAGAAAGCCTAACTCCTATTCCTTGGCTTTTGAAGCTAGAGATGTGCATTTGTTTCGTTATGAATGCAAATTTGTAACGAAAAACATATATTTATTTAGTTTTGTCGAAAAAAATAACCAAAAGAATGCACCAACAAAAATGAAAGAAAACAACTAAATACTGATGAAATTCATCTTTTTTTTTTTTTAGGGTTAATACTTTTGCATGCTGGAGAGCATACTAACTCAGTCCTGGGAGCCGAGTGCATTAAAGGAACAGTCTACAATATAATTTTTAGTGTTTTAAAAAGATAGATAATCCCTTTATTACCCATTCCCCAGTTTTGCATAACTAACACAGTTATATTGATACACTTTTTACATCTGTGATTACCTTGTATCTAAGCATTTTTTGACAGCCCCCTGATCATATGACATTTTATTTATTATCTATTGACTTTGCATTTAGTGCTGTGTTGTGCTAACTCTTAAATAACTCCCCGGGCTTAACACCTTTTTATCTATATGGCCCTCATGAACTAGCACTCTCCTGTTGTGAAAAGCAAATACAAAAACATATGATTAAGAAGCTGCCAATAGAGTCTTTGAAACAGGCAGAAATTTAGAGGTTTTAAATGTTATAAAGTATATTAAGCTAACAATGTTGGCTGTGCAAAGCTGGGGAATGGGTAGTAAAAGGCATTCTCTATCTTTTTAAACAATAACCATTTTTGTGTAGAGTGAAGTTTGTCTCTTTAAGCCTACTGTTAGTGCGGCCGGGCTCTGGCAAAAAGAGGATCGGGTTAGCGTGGCTCTCCTACTCATAAAAGGTAAGTATAAAGCTACAGGTGAACTTTTTTACCTGTAGCTTTAAACATTTAGATTTGTAATAACAAAAACTAATGTAAATGTTTCACTAAAATTCAGTATTCGTTTCATTTTCCGAAACGTCTAATTAGTGTGTGATAACTGTGTCAAAGATTGTTGTCTGGCTCAGTTTTTAATTTGGAGTTTGAAGAAAGCCAACTATGAAACACAGAAACAGAATAAAATTAGAACAATATAAATCTTCAAAAGGTCATTAATGCGAGTAACTAAGTCAGGAGAGGAGGAACCAAAATAAAGAGTAATATTCTTGTGCTATATGTGTTATTATTTCAAGGGGGGGGAAATAGTGGATTGAGGTACATTTTGCCTGGTGGCTGAGGAGAAGCAAGACAAGAGTAGAGGGGGGAAGAAAGAAAGAGAGAGGGGAAAAAAGTGGGAAGGGCAAAAAGGGCCGCAAAGGAGAGAAAGGAAGTAGAACACAAACACTGAATTCTACTGAGTGATTTCATTATAGGAAGGAAGCTTATCATTCTTTTATTTGTCTCCAACGGTCTAACATTGCTTCATGTACAGTATGTATCTTTAGCCAGTTTTCATATAGTGATATCTTTCAAGGTTTAGAAGGGATTTTACCTGTATCATCCATTCCCTTTGTGTTTATGCACCCCGAGGACTTCCATTTCTGTGGAAAAAGGGTTTTTGTGCTCCATTGTGCATAAAAATGAGATGTTTTTGACTTTGTCTTTGATCTTAGGCAAAGAGTGAAACAGGAGAATATCTTGCGTGATAGGTACCAACGTGCCTAAAACATTAGTCATCATTTGCGTTATATATGTGACCAAAATGGACTTCAGCTTAGGACAGGCCAACTAAATTTGAAGAATGGAGGCTTCCAGTCTTGTATATTTGTTTGTAACTATCATCTAGATGAGAACTTGTAAATCATTTCCTGAATTTGAGTTGACAAAGGGGATTTTTGTATGTGTTTTCTACAATTTTTGCAAGGATTTAAGATCTGTATTAGTTCCAAGTTCTGCCTGCCATCTGCGGGTGGAGGTAGGAAGTTGTTTTTTGCGCTGTGGTTGAAGAATCTCATAATTAATAGAGATGGTGTGCCTGGGTGGCATGTTTATCATACATAGATGCTCAAGTGGCGTGAGAGGGTTGGCTAGGTCTTTCTTGTGGATGCATTTGTGAAAAAGTGGACAAGCTGAGTGTGCGTAAACCATGATGAAATCTATATCCAGTTCCCTTAAAGGGACAGAATACACCAATTTTCATTTAACCCTTTGAGTGCTAATGACGGCATGGAGCCGTCACTAAGTTTCACCCTCAGGTGCTAACGGCGGCTCCATGCCGTAGCTAGAACTCACTAACCTTGAGGGGTCTGAGGGCCCCCATCTCCCTCCCCCCCCCTACGATCTTGCCCTCATATTGAAGAGCAAGCTCAGGGCTTCACACGGAGATTGATGACGTCATCCCGCATTGACGCGATGACGTCATCACACAATTTTATTTACAACTGTCAATTCACAGTTATGGGGAGAGATAGGGGCATGCTGCTTAGATGCCCATATCTTGGGCATCTAAGCAGCTACAGCCCCCCAAGACCCACCATTGGAAAGGCAATTGCCTCGACTTTTTAATGGTTTTTAAAGTGTAGTAAAAAAAAAGTGAAAACTGAATACATTAAAAAATTATTGAAAAAATGATAAGGGGGTCTCTAAAGGCACATAAATAAAGATGATCAAAATTGCCTAGAGACCCCCAAAATAGATTTCCCTAAAATAAATTAGTACCTGTTTTGTTTTCTAAAAAATTATCAATTTAAGTATATTAGCTAAACGACCATTATTAGAGTGAAAAATGACATTCCCTTACTATACGGATAGCGATATTTGTAATCACATGAAATACATGGATCATGCGATAACAAATTAATCAATGTTAGAGAGATGCTTTTATATACATTATTTATATATATATATATATATATAGATATCAAAATAACAAGAGTATTGCATTGAGCAATGATACTTTTTTTATTGGACTAACTATACATTTATAAGTTGACAAGCTTTCGGAAGAGTTCCTTCCTTTATCAAGTCTGAAGCAATACTGACCAATTCAATGGAATTTACAGATTATATCTTAAAACACAGAATAGCTAAGGAGACAGAAAGTGCAGGGAGAGGAGGAGGTGTCGTAAAAATCATGAGGGGGGCTTAGGTAACAGGCAGACAGTGTCCAGTGTAGGAGAACAGACAGGGGAAATATATAGCTATACATAGAGCATATACTGACATAAAGTTATATATCAACATTGAATCAATATCTATAAAGATGTGAAATTGTATATACAGGGGGAGTGCAAAAGTTAAAAAAAAAAAAAAAAAAAGACAAAAGTGTGGACATAGGCTTACCTGTGTACCTATGTATAAAGAATGTGGAATATACAATGTAATTGACTAAATGAAAGTATATTACAAAAAATTTTGATAATGTGTTAAAAATCCAGAGTCCACATTTAGTCCAGAATTAAGCAGGTTGAAGTGCATTATCATTTTCATTTCAAAGGTTTTTCTTTCCATGGTGTTTTTGAAGTTGCCTCTGAGAATTTTGATTTTGAGGTTTTGGATGGAGTGGTCAGGTTGGGTGAAATGGTGACCAACAGGGGTGCAGTATTTTGTTTCACAGTGGTTTTTGATTGAGTGTCTGTGTAAGTTCATTCGAAGGTGCAGTTTTTGGCTTGTTTCTCCAATATAGCATCCCATTTCACATGCAGTGCAATGTATCATGTATACCACATTTGCAGATATACATGAATATGCCCCTTTAATGTTATAAGATTTATTATTGTGGTTTGCTGTGCTGCTTTCACAAACGTGTTGACACAGTTTGCAGAGTGCTTTATAGCAGCACTTGGTTCCATTCTGAGTGTTCTTTTTCTCAAGGGGTAGCTTCCTATGTACCAATTTCTGTTTTAGGTTAGGTGGTTGTCTGTATGCCAGGATTGGGGGTTTTGGAAAGATTTTTTTGAGTGTGGGATCCTCTAAGAGTAGTGGCTGTAAGTCTTTTATGATTTTTCGTATCCCATATATATATATATATATATATATATATATATATATATATATATATATATATATATATATATATATATATCTTTTAGAGCCCTTGGAATGTGCTCAAAACACACTCTTTGTGCAGCTCTCACCATCTTTCCAAACCCCTGTATTTATATTGCAAAGAAGCTTATTTTTTTGTAATAAAAATGATATCTTTTCTAGCAACATAATTTCTTTCAAAATATCTATTCACTTTGTAAAGAGAATTATGGCTGAGCGTCGCCTTCTTGGATGACGCTAGATCTGCTAGAGAAGATTGTGACAGCGGCTTTGTCCCTGGTGCACATTTTTGGAAAGTACACCCCTTGGCACATCAAATAAGGGGCTACATGTATATATAGTGCAAACTTTGAGTGTGTAAGAAATAGCTGAACATGTCACTTTACTTAGAAAAAAAATATTTTCTAACCAAAAGCAACATATTCCATTAATTTTTATGCACTACACTACACTTTTGTGCCCAAAGTGGTGTGCTTTATATAAATGTGTACTTTATGTAACCTTTTTAATGTCCCATGTGGCTAGAGCTGTTTAATTGCAGACATGACAACCTAACACAAGTCTAAAATAATTGTCTTAATTTTTAGGGGTGATAAATGCTATAACACAGCTGTAGAGCCACCTGGGAAGTTAAGATACAGTAAATAAAGTGCACATTTTTGGAAAGTACACCCCTTGGTGCATCAAATAAGGGTCTGCATGTATATAAAGCACATAATTGGAGTGCGCAATATATAACTAAACAGCGCACTTTGCTCAGAAAAGTTTTTTTGTTTTTTTTAAAACAAGTGCAATATTTGCTTATTTGTTACACACTCTAGTTTTGATATATAAATACAAATAATCCCTCATATGATTGACCTGGGAGTGTTGTTTCTAAAAATGTATAGTTTAGTAGCTATATCTTAACTTCCCTGGCGTCTAGAACTGTTTAAATGCCAGTAACAGAATATTAAACTTAAAAACGCTGTTTTTGATTAAATACTAAATTGACATCCCGGCAATAAAACGGTAGAAAAACACAGTGAAATGTTCTCAATTTTTACTTATTTTATGCAGGTTATCTACTACAAATATTTATCCACACAGGTTCTAATGATAGAGTTTACAAAACTAAAATTGCATACAGTCAATTTAGTCAGGAGTAAAAATATACACTTTCTTCTAAAGTTTTGCTTTATTTTTCAAACATGATAACAAATACACAAATAAAATGTGGAAAAAAAATATACAGTTTGTATAGGTTATTCACACAAAAACAACTTCTAAAATTCTGAATGTGAACTGCAACAAAAAGCTCAAAACCAGCTTAGCACACGGGTGGGAAATGGCTTAGCAGCTGTAGCCACCTGGGAATTTAAGATACAGTATACAAGGTACACAGTTTTGGAAAGTACACCCCTTGGCGCATCAAATGAGGGGCTGCATGTATTGCTAGCATAAATTTGGAGTGTGTAAGACATCAATGAACATGTTACTTTGCTTAGAAAAAAATATTTTCTAAGCAAATCACCATATTCCATTAATATTTGCGCACTCCACTTTTGTGCTAAAAGTACATATAGCTAGGTGGCTAGAGCTGTTTAACTGCAGATTTGAAAACCTTGAAAATCTTCACACAAACTTTACTTCTAAAAGTGTTTAAAACGTGAACTGCAACAAAAAGCTCAAAACCAGCTTGGCAGACAAAGGGTTAACTGCATGTAATATATACTACCAAAAAGAAAAAAAGATAAAAGAAAAAAAGAAAAAAGAAAAAAAAGAAAAGGCACACATACCGCTTAGCCTTAACAGATTGTACCTCCAATTGCTGGAAGACAGAAAGGAGCTGTGGAGACACAGCGGCTTGGAGTGTGAGTAACACTGGGTATAGTACACAACACACAGCCGCTTACAGGCCATAGGCCTGACCTCTTGCTGTTGCCGTACTTGTAACCAGGGGCAGCTATAGACTGTAGCCCTTGAGTTGAACTGACACCCTAAGGAACCGATATTCAGCTAGTGTGTGATCCTGAATGCCTAACTAAACTGTGCCTGCAGCCACAACTGATACCATATAGGCCCTGAATTTACTTTAGATTGTCCCCAGGCAGTGAAGGCCTAGAAGTCAAAGGACTCATTATGGTCACTATTTCCACCTCTTTTTTCTGAAAAAGGCATTTCTTCCTGCAGAGATGGAATAAAAAGAAAATTTATGCTTACCTGATAAATTTATTTCTTTTTTGACACGATGAGTCCACGGATCATCTTAATTACTAATGGGATATTCACCTCCTGGTCAGCAGGAGGAGGCAAAGAGCACCACAGCAGAGCTGTTAAATAGCTGCTCCCTTGCCTCCCACTCCAGTCATTCGACCAAAGTTAGGAAGAGAAAGGAAAAGCCAAGGTGCAGAGGTGTCTGAAGTTTACAATAACCCACAACCTGTCTAAAAGAACAGGGCGGGCCATGGACTCATCGTGTCAAAAAATAAATAAATTTATCAGGTAAGCATAAGTTTTCTTTTCTTTTTTAAGACACGATGAGTCCAGGGATCATCTTAATTACTAATGGGATTCAATACCCAAGCTAGAGTACACAGATGATACGGGAGGGACAAGACAGGGAACCTAAACAGAAGGCACCACTGCTTGAAGAACCTTTCTCACAAAAGCGGCCACAGCCGAGACCAAAGTGTCAAATTTGTAGAACTTTGAAAAAGTGTGAAAAAAGCAGTGTTACATCAGTAAGCCTCCAAATCTGAAACACCATGTCGCAGTCAGCCAGGAAAAAGAACAAACCTTCCTACTCTCCAAAGAAAACAGTCATAGACCATTTTGGCCCTACTTATACTGGACCGCATAATGAAATGGACACTCCAAATTCTCCCAGATCAGAGGCCTCTGAACTTACACTATCTGCTATGCAGGACATTCAACAATCCTCAAGTGCAGCAGTTACACCCTCATTTATTCTGCAGCCATTCCTGAAGGAGCTGTTCCACATGTTGGCCCCTATAACCACTGAGTCTGAAGATCTGATGGAACTGACACATTGCTCGCTGAAACCAAAGGGCTTATCGGATGATCAGCCACTGGACATAATAATCTGTTTGCACTATTTCACTTATAAAGAAAGGATTCAGTGAGCTCATTTTCAGAGACCAGTCTTACCTGACAAGTTCAAAAACCTACAAATATTCCCAGACCTGTCTATGAGAACACTTCAAAAAAGAAAAACCTTTGCAAAAATCACCTCTACTTTGAGGAAAAACAACATTAGATACCGATGGGGCTATCCTATTAAGTTGCTGGTCTTTAAAAACAACCAAATGCACACAATTCTAAAGGCCTCTTAAGGATATGACCTCTTACAGTCATGGAACCTGCTACCCTCTCAGAGAGAAAGGTCACAGACACAACACAACCAACTGAGAGCCTCAGCAGCGGAATGGTCATCTCATGCTACTTCAGTGGACCGCCAAGCTCTTGTGAAGGGAGCTAGAACTGAAACTCCTGAAAGGTCAGCGACCAAACCGCAGAGCCCAATCCATCATAAGCAACCTGAGGGATCCGGGTGGTCAGCCCTCCCCCAAAGACACAGATCTGAATCCCCAGAATCTTAGAGTGACTATGTGTTCTGTTTCATGGTTCCTTTCCTGCTTGACTTTACTCCAGACCCCCTGGAGTCCTGTGGACCCTGCCTCAGCGTGAAAGAACTCTGGCCGATAAGTATATATTGAACTGTGCTTGCTCTTTTCCATACCTACTCTCATTATATGTCAATGTTTGTTTGGGTTATGTTGCTCTGTTTTTTCCCTAGACATGTATGCACAGGAGTAGATTAAGTTAAACCCCCCACAGAAGACTAATTGAAAAATGCAACTCTTGGGCAGACAAGTTCACTTTTCTTATCCCATAGCAACTATCAAAATATGGTAATCCCTGGCCCATAATTCTGGGATCTCTCTATGAGGGAGCAGTCTTATACCTTATATCTAATAATATACCAGAAGACTCTCTATTCTCTCCCCGTAGACACAAGAGTACCGTTTAGACTATAACTAGCTACACACAGTAGCTCTTATCTGGGAATTAAAAGCCCCAAGGTCCCTTCACAAATTGGGGACTGAATCAGGGACCTTGTTTACTCACATCTTATATCTCCCCCAGAATTGTTTATGACCAGTACACCCTCAGACTTACCCATAAGGCCAGCTCAATAGCAGTAACCCCACAAAGGGAAATGGGAAGATAGCCCCCCCAGGGATCAGGGTAGGGGGTATGCCTATTGCCTGTGTATTTTTGGATTACTGTGAACGTGTACGACAATTTTCATGCTTATTATATAGATAGGGGTTAGTATAAAAGTGAGCATATTTAGGACTGCAGGAGCTCTCTCCTCCATACTTATAATGAAACTATAGAAAATTAGATATAACACCACCATGATTAGCCTCATGCGTAATGCCTCTGTAAAGTAGTGCGTTTGTGAGGAGAGGCTTTATGCAACCTGTATGCCATGTAATCTCTCTTAGCCCATAGAGAGCCATATTTTAAAGTGTAATATTGGTATACCATACAGTAGGGCTGCATGTGATTGTCACAAGCAAGATAATAGAGCCCAAATGGACACGACCCTATATACAACCCAAAGGCATTGCCTTCTTCTGCAACTGGGGTCTCCCCCCATAACCTACACAGGGGAACCCTTTGATGGAACATTTACATGCCTTCCTTTTCTGCTAACGCAGGGCACTGTAAAAGGTGTGATAAGGCCTCGCCCAGGGCTCACCCTGGGCGATCTTCTGCATTGTTGACTAATGATTGTTATTAATAAGGTTGAAGTTCATGTTTTATGTTTTGATGTTGTTCAATGGCTAGATATGATGTGTTTCTTTCCTCCTTAATTGAGCACTGATACCTATATACCTGTTCTTTCTATTCTTATCATTTGATAGGTGAACTGTCCGACCCACATATTATTCACTTTTCTTCAAGTCCTTCTTCCCTCTGCCCGAGCAACCATTACACCCCCCCCAGAAACTACTAGCTCACAAAAATAACTTTACTTACAATCACCTACCTCCCCCTCCCTCCTCCCCCACATTCAGTAAGGTGCCCCCTCTCTCTGAGGGGGACTACCAAAGCGGTTTCTCTTGGCAATACCACAATTTTTAGAACTAACCATACTGTATCCCAGACTGTTTTTCATAGAGCTGGTGAATTAGCCCTTTTACCTTTGCTACCTTTCCTTCCTACCCCTAGGAGCCACCATACTATAACTTAATAAAGCCTTACTAGTGTTGGCAGAGCAGCCCTTCCCTATCTATTACCTTCTCCTCCCCTAACCCCCTGTTCCTTGCTTTATCCTCCCCCACTTTTTTTTCTCTCCTTCTTCTTATCTGTCTGTTGTACTGAGTAGCAGACAGTCTGACACAATTATGTCCCTAATTTGCACCTCCCACAATGTCAGGGGGCTTAATACCCTGAGTAAGAGAAGCAGGCTTATTAGGTTCCTAGCTCATACCAAGTCGCAGGTTGTGTTTTTACAAGAGACGCATTGGGCAGATGGTACACCCATGACTTGAAATTTTAAAAACAACTCAGTAATAGAGGCAGCTTCCTTCCCAGGGAAATCCAGGGAGGTTGCGATAATGATTCACAAGACTGTCTTATTTGAAAAACTGGAAACTTATAGAGATCCCTAGGGTAGATATCTAATTGTCAACTGCAACCTAGACGACGTCCCGTACACCCTAGCATGTTACTATGACCCAAATACTGGATAGATTCAGGCACTTAGAGAATTCCTAAGACTGCTGGCCACCCACAAAACTCAAAACCTGCTTTTGGCGGGAGACTTCAATATGGTTCTTGACACAGCCCAAGCCAAGACAGACGCTCACCAAATCTCATGCCCTGTGACTCCTCCACATCCAGATTTGCTAAACAATTTAACAATCTCATTGTCCAGTATAATTTGTTTGACGCCTGGCGCTCCCATCATCCCTCCTCCAGAAACTACTCCTACTACACTGCAGTCCATAACACCTATACTAGAATTGATTATTTCTTCTACGAACCCCATCTGTTGGATAACATCCAGTCAATACACATGCCTGGCTGAGTATGGTCAGACCACTCCCCGGTTCAGATGTCCATGAGGGCCCCGGTCTCTATGTCCTCTAGACCCTCTTGGAAGCTACCTGAATTTCTACTCTCATCCCCAGAGCATGTCGTGCACATACAGAGAGAAATTGTACAGTTTCTAGAAATTAATGATAACGGCTCAGTTAATGACTTTTGCATATGGGGTGCCCTTAAGGCATATGCTAGAAGCCTTTTCATCAAAGCTAAGCATAAGAAACATTTGGGGGGAACTTTAGCCCAATTGCATGTAACTCTTCGAGCTCTAACCTCTTCCCACATGACATCATTAGATCCTCATATACTATCCCAAATTGAGACAGTTAAAACACAAATAGAGGCGCTGGAAACTAAAAGGCACCAAGCACAGATACGTCAATTTAAGCAGACCTTTTACGCTAAAGGGAACAAAGCGGATCAACTGCTAGCTAACAATCTAAGACAACGAACCGCGGAAGCCCGAATCCCATATATTAAAACAGTTCGCCTACCATCTGATATAGGTAAGGCTTTTGCCAACTATTACTCCTCCTTGTACAACCTAAAAAAACTCTCCAGATACCCCTACCCCATCTGTCACACATATACAGGATTTCTTAGACTCACTTTCTCTACCTGTTCTCTCAGAGGATCAGAAAACCTTACTTGACTCTCCCATCAGAGTGGAGGAGGTGGTTTCAGTTATTTAAACCCTGAAAAGCCACAAAGCCCCAGGTCCAGATGGCTACAATGCCCTTTTCTACAAAACATTTCTCCCCCAACTTGCCCCTCTAATTACCAGAGTATTGTCGTTAACCAGGCAATCTGGTTCTCTTCCATCCAAACTACTATTTCCGCCCTATTTCTTTAATTAATAATACAGACATGAAGATCTTAGCCAAACTCCTGGCCTCAAGACTTAAGTTCTTACTTCATTAATAGATTGGGACCAGGTGGGTTTCATCCCTGGTAGAGAGGGACCAGACAACACCCGTCGTATTCCCAACATTTATTTTGAAGCTAAAAGAACTGGCTCCCCTTGCACAACCTTAGCTCTGGACACTGAAAAGGCCTTTGATTGGGTAAACTGGGCATACCTCTTTGAAGTCTTAAATAAATTCGGTTTTCCCCCACATTCCCACTTATGCATTAAAGCACTACACTCCACCCCATCAGCCTGAGTAAGAGGTTTGGGGTTTCGCTCTCCTGCCTTCCCCATAACTAATGGAACCAGGCAGGGGTGTCCATTATCCCTACTGATATTCACTCTTGTCATGGAACCATTGGCTGAGACGATCAGGAATAACCGGGGCATAAAGGGGGTAGAGATTGCAGGGACAACACAAAAAACTGCACTATTCGCGGATGATCTGACTTTATTCCTGGGGGACCCATCCCCACCCTTTTTAACTTATTACAGCATTTTGGCCAAATTAGTTTCTACAAACCTAACGTTGGTAAAACTGATGCCTACACCATCAATATTCCAGATAGAGAACTCACAGATCTTAAAGGAGCATACCCATTCAATTGGTCACAGCAAAGGATTAAAGCACTGACAAGTGGAATGTTCCTTGTATCTCGTGGATGGGAAGGATAGCTGCATTCACGATGGTTTTACTACCCAAACTCACCTACCTCTTCCGCGAACTTCCCATTCCCATACCTAAATCTCTAATAGGAAAATTCCAGCTAGTCTGTAATAGATATATCTGGATAGATAAACACCCCAGGGTAGCCACGAGAATAATGCAGCAACCATTCCTAAGTGGAGGCGCGGGCACCCCCAACCCAACCTTCTACCATGAAGCATTAAGACTTGCCCATATTCTCTCCAGGAACATAGATTCCTTTAAGAGTAAGTGGAGGATTTTAGAACAGGCAACCCTGCCCAGCTCCCTTCTACTAAGAGATCTCGTATGGCTCCCTAAACATCTTAGATCCTCTTTTAAGATCCATAACACTATTATCTAATTCGCACTCTGCTTGTGGGACAGAATCTGCTCATTACCACAGATTGCCCCTCATCCCTCACCCATTCACTCTCTCGCAGGCCTACTCCAGGCTCATAAAGATTCACATCCGTCTCTGTGGCGGGACTTTGGTATTAAATGTATAGCTGACCTGTTTCCTAATTGGTGCTTAATCACAACATTGCAGTTTATGATTCTTTACAACCCGCCACAACTTCTACAGTTTGAATTCTGGAGACTTCACAGTTTGCTAAAATCGTGGGTTTTTCTGGACCATCCGTTGCGTGAACTAACTGTCTGGGAGAAAAGGTGGGTTAATGGAATTAATTTCCCCCGGGCGCTCTCAATTTCCTATAGAGACATGCTGAATCCTCCTACATTTTGCAAATCAGCCTATATTATGGTCTGGGAGAAAGCCCTTCACTTTCAGGCGGAGCAGGGCAAGTGGTCCAGGGCCATCACGCTCACCAGGCAGGCCCTTCATTGCATTACTCTACTAGAACTATATGTCAAAGTATGCACACAGTGGCATCTCACGCCTCTTAGACTTTTCAAAATTTCCCCCTTGAACTCCCCTCTGTGTTGGAGGAAATGTGGTTTGATAGGAACACCGGCTCATATATGGTGGGAGTGCCCAGCCTTACATCCTTTCTGGAATGAGATTCTACATAAATGTGGGAGACTTGATCCCTTATTAGGGAACACTCCACAAACCATCTTATTCCACCTGGACATCAGAACCTCTTCAACCCCAAATGACCTCCTCAGTGTATACTTGATCATGGCTACTAAACTGTCGATAGCCAGACTTTGGAAGCAAATGACTCTCCCTATCTCCCTACTTAGGGCGATGTATCCTAAATAATGACCTACCTAGAACTTATGGAAAGCCCGATTTTAACCCAGAATGGTAATTCACTCCTTCACTCACAGATTTGGGATAAGTGGAAACAGCTAGACAAACTTTGAGACCTCCCAGTTCATAAACATATGGTGACTTATGTCTGGACGAACTTTTCTTTTTCTTCTTCTTACATGCCTGCCTCCTCTTTTTTTTCCCACTCTCTCTCCCTTCTCCCCCTTTATACCCATCCCACCCCTCTCCTTTATGGCCCTTCCCTCCCAGGTTAAGCTTACCAACTGAAGGTTCCTTTTAATGGTCAAGGGTTTTATTCAGCCTTTATCTCTCATCACCTAATTTTATATATATATATATATATATATATATATATATATATATATATTATATTATTTAATTGATTGCATGCCTTACTTTCGGTTTATGGACTTCACATTGTTAATAAGTAGAACCCTGGGTAGCTACCCCAGCCAAAAATGCATATGTATGCTGTCTATGTCATACTCTGTTATATTGTCTAATTGCAATTTCTTTTTTCTTCGCAAGTAATGTGTTTTCCATTTCTCAATAAAAAAATATATGATAATAAAAAAAAGAGAAAGAAAGACTC
The DNA here is from genome assembly GCF_027579735.1 of Bombina bombina. Lineage (NCBI taxonomy): Eukaryota > Metazoa > Chordata > Amphibia > Anura > Bombinatoridae > Bombina > Bombina bombina. The sequence continues at coordinate 607,218,162 of NC_069502.1, read as the reverse complement.
TGCACTCAAAAATGAAGTATCTCCATGCCGTATAGGATAAAACTTCAAAAAATGTATTTGTGCATATTAAAAACACAGGATCCACAAAAAATACATAACAAGTAAAACAACCACTTGTAGCAAGCTGTATGCATTTCAGGCTCCTCCCAGCCCTTGCTCACCAGCTATATGCTAAAGTCTCAAGTGAGCTCCTTTATACAGGTATACCAGTTCCGTTAACCCTTTACTGCTCATACATGTATTAAAAATACATAAAGAGAATATATACGATATGCACTTTTGATATGCTATACACATTAATGAGTCTAAAGCCGTATTTAAACGATACTTAATATAATACTATGTAAAAACTCTCAGTTGTAGTACATGAAATATTCTCTAGTCATATACATGATAATAGTATAAACATGGGGCTGACAATTTGTACATAAGACAATCGCAATAATAATAATAATAATATAGAATCGAAATATAGTATCAAAAAGGACCAATGCATGATAAATAAATAAATTTTGCAATGTCAGAAAGGTCATTACCAAATAGCTTCAATTTGAAATTTAATAATAAAAAAAAAAGATTAGTGTCCATATGGGAATTAAGACCCAATTGAATTCTGGTGTTTAAATTAAAAATCCAATAAACCTCCCTTTGATCAAGTAATCTTTCTCTGTCGTCCTCCCCCCCCCCCCCCTTATGGGCTATGGTATGAAATCAATACCTTGAATATGGAGTAACTATTATCAGAACTATGACGGTCTCTAAAATGTCTCCCCACAGGAGTCTCAGTATCTGGATCCTCTATAGATCTTAAATGCTGTAAAAAGCCGATCCTTCATAGAACTTTTGGTACATCCTGTATACTGCTTACCTCAGGTTACATGTAAGAAGGTAAACAACATGAGTAGTGTTACAATTTATACGATATTTAAAGTGAAGGTAATGTTAATACCCCTAGAATTCATAAATGCTTACAATATAATAAGTTTACTATGATCGCTAAACAAATTTTATCATTTGTTGTAAAAAATGTGAGTTTTATTCACTATGTTTGTTACTACCGGTACAGGGCAAACTCCTCCCATCTTTTACTTCCTATATTTCTGTTATGTGACGTATAGAGCGGTCCCACCCGCTATATATGTATCTCTAATGTGCGGTCACGAAGCTACTGTCTAATACGCATGCGCGAATCGGCGGGTTCTCGGTCTACCGTGCATGTGCGTCACGGCGATACCGGTGTCTCCAATGCGCTAGAAACATAGTACTCAATGAATAACAATAATGTGTTCATTGAGTACTATGTTTTTGTGAATTAGAAGCGCTTTTCAGTAGTTTGAGCCGTCCGTGACAGCAGATGCTGATGCGCGCTCCAGACACCATTGTTGAGCATGAAAATAGTTGAGCATGCGCAGGCTAAGATGTGGGCGGGTGTGGGCGGGTGACGTAGGTCAACGGCCGCCTAACGGCCAGGATTTCAATAGGTTATTTAAAAAACGTGACCTAGGGAGGAAAAAAGATTAAAAAAACGGGCTGATTTATGTGATGAAAATTGAATATATGGTTTACGGCTATAACTTTGTTTAGACTGAAATTTATAAAAAACCATGAATGAAACATATTTTATTTTTGGAGAACAATATTACTGTGGATCGCAAACATGGTAAGTTTACCTTCACTTTAATTTTGTAAAACTTCCCTGTGTCAGTGGAAACAAATGTTTCTCCTTCCTTGACATAATTACATGTCTTACATATCTTAGCTCGGCATTTATAGTAGCCAAGTATTACTAACTTCAAGTTTCAGAATCATAGATGGTGATAAGACATTTCTTATAGTTTTTTTTTTTATTTAGATACAAAATTACAACCGTCTTTCAATAATTGTTTGAGAATTGGGTCCTCATGTAAAATAGGTAAACATTGTTTAATTATTCCACATACTCTGTGGTAATCTGTGCTGTAACCAGTTACAAAACAGGGTTTACTTCTACCCCTAAAGTTTATACCTCTATCTTTTCTGCCATTTTTCTTTTTATAGTTAAGAAGGGAATTTCTAGGAAGACTGACAACTTTACTCAGATTTTGCTCTAATATCTGTTGAGTATAACCTCTATATTTTAACCTACTGCTGGTCTCATTAAAATGTTTAACACAAATTTCTTCTTGCATACAATTCCTCTTAACTCATATAAATTGCCCTTTAGGAATTGATTTGAGTAAATGTTTTGGATGACAAGAATCATATCTCAAATAGTGTTACCTGATGTTGCTTTTCTAAAGAGCTTAAATTCCAGACATTTTTAAATCACTGTTCACCTGTAAGGATATGTCCAAAAAAATAATCCTACAGCAATTTTGTTCCAAAGTAAATTTTAGGTTCATGTTATTGCAATCAATATATTCATGAAAACATTTTACACTCTGTTCTCCTCCATTCTACACCACTATCAGATCATCGATATATCTACCAAAAAATATAATATTTTCTTTGACGGGATTACCAACCCCAAAGACATGGAATAGTTCCCAAAACCCCAAAAAGAGGTTTGCATATGAGGGGGCAAATTTTGCCCCCATAGCAGTTCCACATCTTTGGAGATAATAATGCCCCTCAAACATAAAAAAAAATATGAGTAAGAAGATATTCAATAGACTGAAGAAATAACTTCAAATCCTTATTATATTTAGAAAAATGATCCCAAAAAAACCTCAATTGCTTTGATGCCTAAGTGGTGTGGAATGGAGGTATACAAAGATGAGACATCAATAGTAACCAATCTATAATCCTCTTTCCATTCCAGATTTTCAACTTTATTAATTAGTGAGGTAGTATCCTGAATATAACCAAAAAGATCCCTTACTATTGGCTGCAGATATAAATCAACCAATTCTGACAATTTTTCATTGAGAGAGTCTATCCCAGTGATGATTGGTCTTCCAGGAGGTTTAACCTCTTCTTTATGCAATTTAGGCAAATAATGAAAAATTGGAATAACTGGTTTCTCAGCTAGGATAGACTCTTCCAAAGCTACTGACAATACTCCTATGTATAATGTATTATATAAACGTATCAAAAATATATTTTAATGTAGACTGATATCTGACTGTGGGATCGTAAGGAAGTTGCTTATAGACATCTATATCAAAAAGGTTGCCTCATGGCTTCTGAAATATAATCAGCCCTGTCTAATACCACAATATTTCCTCCTTTGTCAGATTGTCTTATAATAGTATTCTCATCTCCCTGGAGAGATTTCAGAGCTAACCTCTCATCAGATGTAAGGTTATCTTTAATTTTACGTTTACTTAATTTTTGTTTTTTGTCATCTAATTGTCTTAATTTAGTTTCAACCACTGACTGAAAAATATCAAGGGATTTACCTCTTGAATGCACTGAATAAAAGTAACTTTTACCTTTAATGTTAGAAACATCAATCATAGTTTTAGTGGGTCTTTTACCATTAATGTTACTATCCTCATTTTTGGCCAGCAAAGATTCCATGTCACAAACAGTAGTATAATCTCTGAAATCTAAAGTTTCACCCTGTGTATTCATAGGCTTTCTCCAATGTCCTGGGTGTTATCAATATATAAAAAAAAAAAATTTCAATGTGAGATTTCTCACAAAGTTGTTAACATCCAGGACAGTAGAGAATAAATTAAATCCACACATAAGAGAAAAGCCCAAACCTTTACTGAGTACTTTATATTTAGCCTCTGATAATGTCCTACTTGACAAGTTAACTACATTTTTCAAACTCAATTCTGCCTGCCCCTACGTAATTTCCTTTGTCGGCACCCTTTAAGATTGGTTTTGGCATAAGCTTCCCTTATTGTAAAGGATAATATGCAAAGATACTGATCTAAAAATCCAGTATAAAACCTTTAAAAAAAAAAAATACGTAGAAGCTTCCAGTTTAGCACTGTTGAAAAGGTTAGCTTGAACACCCACTGCAAGTGGTTCTATAGCAAAAAAAGCAAACACTCCCCTCCTTCTTCCACTGCATATGAAAAAACTCTTTACACAAAGAACAAGCTGGCATAGGTATACATCAGTATTCTTCTAAAACTTTGGGGCTTGGTTAGGAGTCTGAAAACCAGCACAATTTTATTTAAAAATAAGCAAAACTATACATTAAAAAAAAAACCTGTATAGGCTATATAAATGGCTCATCTACAAAACATTTATGCAAGAACAAAATCTAGTATATAATATCCCTTTAAAGCAGGTAGGAGCTCAAAGTGAATGTAAACTTTCATGAATTAGTGACGTTTTTTTAAAGCACTATTAAAAAAGGGGCACTTTCAGTTTACATTGCAGCATATTTTTACAAATACTTACCTCCGGATCGGCAACCCCCCGCCTGCAGCTCCTCTGTACTTACATCACCAATGTCGAAACCGGCTTCCTCTAGTCATGGCATGCACCGTAGAGCATCCACATCGTGAGGCCACGCCGTGATTGGAGGAAGCCGGTTTTATCATTGCTGTGCTAAGTACAGCATGAGAAGCATGCGTGGGATCGCCGATCCAGCTTTGCTAAAGAGAATGCTAAGTATTTGTAAATCATGAAAGTTTACATTCACTTTAAGTTTTCCCTTGTGTGTCAGTCTCTGAAAAGTGTACTCTCGTATATGCCACTTGTGGACATTTTCTGAGTGTCGAGTAATTATGGGGATGCCTGGAGTAAGTCCAAGTTGATCTAAAAAAATATAGTCAGTTTGAGGATATAGCTGATAGGGGTGCAAGAAAATGGGAAGTTCCTCGGGGTAAGTTGAAAAATGAGCCATGCATCATGAACACTTAAATCTTGTAATTGGGTGTGGATGATCTTAAGTGTTTTTTTGGGAATGCTTGTGGAAGCTCCCAAGGTATCAATCGTGGGTTCCAAAGGAGTGTTGTAGTCTTCGTCCACAATCAAAACTCCTTTCAAACATTAGAAAACCTGGTTCTCTAGTTTCTTAAAGAATAAGTGTTAGTCATGGTTTGGGAAATATGATTGAGTGACTGTACAATTAACCTGACAAAATAATAAACCTACCTTCGTCATCTTTCTTTAGCTGTAAAAATTTAAGAGGTAAACCACTGTGTAAAAAGATGCCCATTCCATTACGCTTGCATGTACCTGATGAAAAAATACCTTTTGCTATACCATTTTGGCTTGCTACCTTATTGAAAGTGGCTTTCCTGTAGAAAAATAATATAATTGTTTAATCTAGATAGATCTCTCATCACTACTGATCTTTATTCTGGTGTATTCAGCCCTTTGTCATTTATAGTTAGCAGATGCAGGGTGTGTGCTTTACTACTAGCTGGCATTTTGGGTGTGTAGCGTTAGAGAGTTATGGGCTTCTGTGTGAAGGGGAAAAGGATAAAAGAGGGAAAAGGAGAAAAGGAAAGCCTGGAAAATATACTCTGCCACTAGACTAAAGAGCAGTTGTAGAAGTTGTGATTAGTGTATGTTGTAGGAATTTGTTTATAGTGTATGAATATGTGAGTGGAAGAAATGTGAAACCGGCGTTAAATTTGTGGGTGATGTAGTTATTTGGAGGGGGAAAAAAATTATTTAAAAAAAAAAAAAAAAAGAGAAAAATTAAACAAAAAGGCCTAGATTTAGAGTTCGGCGGTAGCCGTCAAAACCAGCGTTAGAGGCTCCTAACGCTGGTTTTGGGCGCCCGCTGGTATTTGGAGTCAGTGATTAAAGGGTCTAACGCTCACTTTTCAGCCGCGACTTTTCCATACCGCAGATCCCCCTACGCCATTTGCGTAGCCTATCTTTTCAATGGGATCTTTCTAACGCTGGTATTTAGAGTCGTTTCTGCAGTGAGCGTTAGAGCTCTAACGACAAGATTCCAGCCGCCTGAAAATAGCAGGAGTTAAGAGCTTTCTGGCTAACGCCGGTTTATAAAGCTCTTAACTACTGTACCCTAAAGTACACTAACACCCATAAACTACCTATGTACCCCTAAACCGAGCTCCCCCCACACCGCCGCCACTCGATTAAAATTTTTAACCCCTAATCTGCCGACCGCCACCTACGTTATACTTATGTACCCCTAATCTGCTGCCCCTAACCCCGCCGACCCCTGTATTATATTTATTCACCCCTAACCTGCCCCCCTCAACGTCGCCGACACCTGCCTACACTTATTAACCCCTAATCTTCCGACCGCAAATCGCCGCCACCTACGTTATCCCTATGTACCCCTAATCTGCTGCCCCTAACACCGCCGACCCCTATATTATATTTATTAACCCCTAATCTGCCCCCCTCAACGTCGCCGACACCTGCCTACACTTATTAACCCCTAATCTGCCGAGCGGACCTGAGCGCTACTATAATAAAGTTATTAACCCCTAATCCGCCTCACTAACCCGATCATAAATAGTATTAACCCCTAATCTGCCCTCCCTAACATCGCCGACACCTACCTTCAATTATTAACCCCTAAACTTCCGATCGGAGCTCACCGCTATTCTAATAAATGGATTAACCCCTAAAGCTAAGTCTAACCCTAACACTAACACCCCCCTAAGTTAAATATAATTTTTATCTAACGAAATTAATTAACTCTTATTAAATAAATTATTCCTATTTAAAGCTAAATATTTACCTGTAAAATAAATCCTAATATAGCTACAATATAAATTATAATTATATTATAGCTATTTTAGGATTAATATTTATTTTACAGGCAACTTTGTAATTATTTTAACCAGGTACAATAGCTATTAAATAGTTAAGAACTATTTAATAGTTACCTAGTTAAAATAATAACAAATTTACCTGTAAAATAAATCCTAACCTAAGTTATAATTAAACCTAACACTACCCTATCAATAAAATAATTAAATAAACTACCTACAATTACCTACAATTAACCTAACACTACACTATCAATAAATAAATTAAACACGATTGCTACAAATAAATACAATTAAATAAACTAGCTAAAGTACAAAAAATAAAAAAGAACTAAGTTACAGAAAATAAAAAAATATTTACAAACATAAGAAAAATATTACAACAATTTTAAACTAATTACACCTACTCTAAGCCCCCTAATAAAATAACAAAGCCCCCCAAAATAAAAAATTCCCTACCCTATTCTAAATTAAAAAAGTTACAAGCTCTTTTACCTTACCAGCCCTGAACAGGGCCCTTTGCGGGGCATGCCCCAAGAATTTCAGCTCTTTTGCCTGTAAAAGAATAAATACAATACCCCCCCCCCCAACATTACAACCCACCACCCACATACCCCTAATCTAACCCAAACCCCCCTTAAATAAACCTAACACTAAGCCCCTGAAGATCTTCCTACCTTGTCTTCACCATCCAGGTATCACCGATCCGTCCTGGCTCCAAGATCTTCATCCAACCCAAGCGGGGGTTGGCGATCCATAATCCGGTCCAGAAGAGGCTCCAAAGTCTTCCTCCTATCCGGCAAGAAGAGGACATCCGGACCGGCAAACATCTTCTCCAAGCGGCATCTTCGATCTTCTTCCATCCGGTGCGGAGCGGGTCCATCTTGAAGCAGGCGACGCGGATCCATCCTCTTCTTCCGATGTCTCCCGACTAATGACGGTTCCTTTAAGGGACGTCATCCAAGATGGCGTCCCTCGAATTCCGATTGGCTGATAGGATTCTATCAGCCAATCGGAATTAAGGTAGGAATTTTCTGATTGGCTGATGGAATCAGCCAATCAGAATCAAGTTCAATCCGATTGGCCGATCCCATCAGCCAATCAGATTGAGCTCGCATTCTATTGGCTGATCGGAACAGCCAATAGAATGCGAGCTCAATCTGATTGGCTGATTGCCAATCGGATTGAACTTGATTCTGATTGGCTGATTCCATCAGCCAATCAGAAAATTCCTACCTTAATTCCGATTGGCTGATAGAATCCTATCAGCCAATCGGAATTCGAGGGACGCCATCTTGGATGACGTCCCTTAAAGGAACCGTCATTAGTCGGGAGACATCGGAAGAAGAGGATGGATCCGCGTCGCCTGCTTCAAGATGGACCCGCTCCGCACCGGATGGAAGAAGATCGAAGATGCCGCTTGGAGAAGATGTTTGCCGGTCCGGATGTCCTCTTCTTGCCGGATAGGAGGAAGACTTTGGAGCCTCTTCTGGACCGGATTATGGATCGCCAACCCCCGCTTGGGTTGGATGAAGATCTTGGAGCCAGGACGGATCGGTGATACCTGGATGGTGAAGACAAGGTAGGAAGATCTTCAGGGGCTTAGTGTTAGGTTTATTTAAGGGGGGTTTGGGTTAGATTAGGGGTATGTGGGTGGTGGGTTGTAATGTTGGGGGGGGGGGGGTATTGTATTTATTCTTTTACAGGCAAAAGAGCTGAAATTCTTGGGGCATGCCCCGCAAAGGGCCCTGTTCAGGGCTGGTAAGGTAAAAGAGCTTGTAACTTTTTTAATTTAGAATAGGGTAGGGAATTTTTTATTTTGGGGGGCTTTGTTATTTTATTAGGGGGCTTAGAGTAGGTGTAATTAGTTTAAAATTGTTGTAATATTTTTCTTATGTTTGTAAATATTTTTTTATTTTCTGTAACTTAGTTCTTTTTTATTTTTTGTACTTTAGCTAGTTTATTTAATTGTATTTATTTGTAGCAATTGTGTTTAATTTATTTATTGATAGTGTAGTGTTAGGTTAATTGTAGGTAATTGTAGGTAGTTTATTTAATTATTTTATTGATAGGGTAGTGTTAGGTTTAATTATAACTTAGGTTAGGATTTATTTTACAGGTAAATTTGTTATTATTTTAACTAGGTAACTATTAAATAGTTCTTAACTATTTAATAGCTATTGTACCTGGTTAAAATAATTACAAAGTTGCCTGTAAAATAAATATTAATCCTAAAATAGCTATAATATAATTATAATTTATATTGTAGCTATATTAGGATTTATTTTACAGGTAAGTATTTAGCTTTAAATAGGAATAAGTTATTTAATAAGAGTTAATTAATTTCGTTAGATGTAAATTATATTTAACTTAGGGGGGTGTTAGTGTTAGGGTTAGACTTAGCTTTAGGGGTTAATCCATTTATTAGAATAGCGGTGAGCTCCGATCGGAAGTTTAGGGGTTAATAATTGAAGGTAGGTGTCGGCGATGTTAGGGAGGGCAGATTAGGGGTTAATACTATTTATGATCGGGTTAGTGAGGCGGATTAGGGGTTAATAACTTTATTATAGTAGCGCTCAGGTCCGCTCGGCAGATTAGGGGTTAATAAGTGTAGGTAGGTGTCGGCGACGTTGTGGGGGGCAGATTAGGGGTTAATAAATATAACATAGGGGTCGGCGATGTTAGGGCAGCAGATTAGGGGTACATAGGGATAACGTAGGTGGCGGCGTTTTACGGAGCGGCAGATTAGGGGTTAAAAAAAATATGCAGGGGTCAGCGATAGCGGGGGCGGCAGATTAGGGGTTAATAAGTGTAAGATTAGGGGTGTTTAGACTCGGGGTACATGTTAGGGTGTTAGGTGCAGACGTAGGAAGTGTTTCCCCATAGGAATCAATGGGGCTGCGTTAGGAGCTGAACGCTGCTTTTTTGCAGGTGTTAGGATTTTTTTCAGCTCAAACAGTCCCATTGTTTCCTATGGGAGAATCGTGCACGAGCACGTTTTTGAGGCCGGCCGCGTCCGTAAGCAACTCTGGTATCGAGAGTTGCTTTTGCGGTAAAAATGCTCTACGCTCCTTTTTTGGAGCCTAACGCAGCATTTGTTTTAACTCTCGATACCAGAGTTAAATTTATGGTGCGGCCAGAAAAAAGCCCGCGGAGCGTTAACAGCCCTTTTACCGCCGAACTCCAAATCTAGGCCATAGGGTCTTTATTTATTTCAGGAGTGATGGCCATTCCTCATTCAATGTTATAGAAGTTACAGTTAGATGTTTTTTAATACGGAGCACAAAAGAAAAAGGGAAGTGTTTTGGATGGAGGCTAAGACATTGGATAGGGATGTAAAAAAAAAGCAGGGGGGAGGACATGTATCTCTGTATGTGCACTCTGTCAGTATGGTAGAATAGTTACTGCATTGTGGAACGGTGGGGTCAGGGCCATCTTTAGCACAGGGCAAAAGGGGCAGCTGCCCAGGGCCCAGTCTTTGTCGAGGGGCCCAAGAGTCTTAAAAAAAAAAAAAATGTTTTTTTTGTTAATGCCAGACTGCTGATGTCATGTGACATGAGGGACACACACAGTCAGTCCTAATACAGTCAAAAGTTCTCTGCTTATATTTATTTGTAAGAAACTGTGACAGACCATTCCGCTGTCATGTGACATGCCAAGCTAGTGCCATGTGCTGTTTTATATGTGCACTGTGCAGCACTGAATGTTAAGCCCTAAATCGGCATCCAGACAATCCCACTGCATCAGAAAAGGTTCTGTTGGGATTACCGCTGTTACCAGGTAACTGCTCTAGTGGTGGGGATTGTTTCTGGGTAGGGCTGACTGTAGGCGCATGCAGCAGAAAGCTGGAGCGGCATGCACATGAGGATTTGAACATCTGTGCAGCTGCAGACACTGTTCTCTTCAGTCTTGAGACTGTGTGACTCGTCTTACACTGTATCCATGCAGCCTTGGACAGACAGCATCCAGTCTGCTGGTCCCCTTAGCCCTGCTCTTTCTGCTGTGGCCCTAAGATCAACTAACTGAATTTTGTTAGGGGAACAGTGCTTTGTAGAAAGGTGTCAGTGGGAAGAATAAGTGAGTGCACACACGCCCCTCCCCATGCAGCATCGTCTAGTGCAGGGTGAGAGGGAACTTGTTCCTAGCAAAGACGTGACATGTGCTGCTGTGGCTGATGTATAGTGTCATGCTGATTCTTCACACATTAAGGTAAGGTTTTACAACTTCCCATAGTAGTTCTGCTGTTCCAGTCAGTAAACTTATATTTGTCTGCACCTCCATGCTTCCTCCTCAGTCTTTACCTTGCTTTGCTCCTGTTGGCTGCCCTAAATCTCTTTAACCAGCTAACCTCACACCAGAATCACATTCAAAAGCTTATTAAATTAATCCACAGTGGAGGTATTTATATATATATTTACTTATTAGCACTTCTTAGGTCCAGTTTCATATAGTGCAATTTATTTCATTTTTTTTAATGATTATCCCAGCAGTGGATGATCCACTGCAGGGCTAAATATTTTTTAAAAAAAATATAAAATAAATTGATTTAGTTGTTTTTTGGGATGTTGGGGTAGAGAGCGAAATTGCAAGGGGGGGCAAGAAAATGTTTGGCCAGGGTCCAGTCAATATTAAAGACGGCCCTGGGTGGGGTGGTGTCACTGTTATACTTAGTACTGTGCAGAAAGATAGAAGATCATCCTCTGTACACTGAGGTTTTGTCGTCTTTAGTGACAATGATGTTAACTGGGATGCCCCAGCGGTAGAAAATCTTGTGGCTTCTTAATGTGTCTGTGATATGTAAGCTCTTCTTTTTTGTAAAGTTGTAGGGCTGAGATCTGAAAAGATTTTAAAAAGATTCTCAGCATATGTGAGTGGCACTTTTGCCAGAGCATTTCTAAGGACTTCCTTTTTGCCTCTAAAATTTAAAAACTTAACAGTGATATCTCTCAGGGGAGCCTTTAAGGGTGTGTGTTTTTGTCTCAGGGACCTGTGCGCCCTTTCATTTGAAATTTCTTTTCAGTCAGACTTTCCTTTTATGATTCTAAATAGATCTTGCAGATATCCTAGCAAGGCTGCTACATATTTCAGAACTCCTCTGATCCATATTTTTGTTTCTTGATCACCAAAAGGTTGGAAAAACAGCACACCTTCTCTGTTTGTAGTGGGGCACGGAATAAAGGACTTGCCAGGTCCCAGTCAATCCAAATATAAAGAATATTCCAGCCTCCAATTTCTTTAAAAGACCTTTATTTCATATAGGGTCCTGAGTAGAAATTACAACGTTTCAAGCCTCAATACATGATTAAGAGCCTGTTGATGCTTGAAACGTTGTCATTTCTACTCAGGACCTATATGAAATAAAGGTCTTTTAAAAGAAATTGGAGGCTGGAATATTCTTTATATTTACATTTTTTGTTTCTGCAGCTTCTATTGTCAAGGTTCTCAACTTTATCTGAGAGAACTTGGATGGTTGCATCTTGAAAGTATAACTGCAGAGAGGTGTTTTGTACCTCTGTATATAAGTTTCTGACCACGTTTTAAGCTTGAAACTCACCTGAGAGAACTTGGATGGTTGCATCTTGAAAGTATAACTGCAGAGAGGTGTTTTGTACCTCTGTATGTAAGTTTCTGACCACCTTTTAAGCTTGAAACTCATTGAGTGACCTTGGCAAGGTCTTTTTGTAATTCTTCAAAAAGACCACAAACCTCCTTCAATACATCTGATATCTTCTTTAGATGACAATGTTTTCCATCTCATCTTTGGTAATAGATAGATGGAGGTTGTTCATGAACATGCACAGAAACTTGTTTTTTTTATGAGGGTCTGTGACTTGCTCTGTCATGGGTTCTACAAATTTTAGATATTGGTTAAGTCTGGTTGGTTTGTGGACTTTGTCAACTTTGCTCATTCTTTTATGTGGCATAACAGCAGGTAAATTAGATGAACTGGTAATCAATAGAATCATCTAACTCTAATCCCAGTGGAGTGTTGGGTAGACCGTAATCTGTTATAGCTCTATAGTTCTAATATCTTTCAGAAACCTTCTAGCTTCATTGTACCTGTGATGTCCTGCCAGATGTAGTCTTTATTCTCAGGTGAGAGGGGATTAAGCATTGGTACATACAAACTTGTTTGTGTAAAGGAGCAAAGAATATAGTTGATGTGCTGCAGCTGGTTTCAAATTTAGAAGTTCTCTTTTGGGTTGGTGGGGTCCTTGCAAATCAAGTCACCAAGCATGGCAAGAAGGTCCGCAGCAAAAGCTATGAGGTTTTAGATGGAATTCCTTTCAATTTATGCTATAAGTCCATAGGCCCCAGCAGGCAGTTCCCAGAAATACAGTTGAAGGGAAGATTTCCCCATTCTCTTAAGGCCCCTCTCCCAAACTAAAGCAGAGACCAGCTGCCTGGCAAGGGATGCTCACTCTGCTTCAGTGTCCTGGGTAATAAGGTTTTTAATAGAAATTACTCTCATATGGGTTCCATCAGCAGGGCATCAGGATGCATCTTGTATAAAATGCTTTAATAGGCTGAATTCTGATATCTTTGATACTGCTGAATATGTTTGGGTTTATATATTCAAGATAGGAGAATTTAAACTATACAAATGTTGTATACAGGGTTAAAAGAGTCCCTAAAGTATCAATTGTATTGAGGGTCAAAATACAGTTCCGTGTTCACTTGTAAGTATAAGCAAAGTTCTAACCTGTGTTGTTATTTGGATCAGTTGCTACACCCTCCGTCTGCATGAACGCAATATTTCCTGGGTGAATCCGAGAAACAGCACAGGTGTGGTAGTAAAGATGATACTCACTATATGCTTCAATGTCCTCCTCAAGTGCGGCTCCTTCAGCTACTAGGAAGTGGCTTGTCCAGAAACAGCGAGAGGGGGCAGGAACGGCATTGAGAGATCACTCTTCCTCAAACATGATGACATAGAAGGTAGGGACACAAGGCTTGTGAATCTTGACTCAAAGATGCCGATGCTGCAAAGTGGATCCAGGCCACTACATGCAACAATGAAGAGAAATAGCATCAATTCAACAAGTGCAAAATCAAGAAGCGTTTATTCTGGTAAGTTCATATAGGACATATAGGAGCTCCATACAGTTCAACAAACATGCCTCTTACGTGTTTCATGTGAGAAATACATGAAACGCGTAAGAGGCATGTTTTTTGCACTGTATGGAGCTCCTACATGTACTTACCAGAACAAACCCTCCATGATTTTTCACTTGCTGGATTGCTGCTATTTCTTTTCATTATATTTGGGTTTAGATGAGAGAGAGTTGGTGGTGATGTCAATTTAGTTTTGGATTTAGGCAACAAAATGTCTAGAGCCGGTGTTCTATAATTTTTTGCTACCCTGTTAAATTTTGCTACATGGAAACTGCACATGTGCATACTACAGCGTATTCCCCAGAAGATCCTAAAATATCTTTGGAATGCGCTGACGTAGTTTGCTCATGCGCATTGTCATTGGTAGCAACATCTAACAGAGAGGAGGTTTACTCCCTGCATTCCTCTTTTTTTTCTTGATACAGGCTAACTGCGCCTGTGCACGCTCAGCTCAACAAACTTCACCTACTCTCAGGGTGGAGAGACTTTTGCACCGTCTGAATGTCGTACCTTCTACTTTCCGGTCATTTACTGACTGTCATATACTCTAGTCCCTTTTCTCATGTTACCAAACACTTTGTAGTCATTATTGTTAAAACCTCTCTAGTCACTATACATCCAGGCTTCCAAGTTCCTCTCCCCCCCCTTTTCCCCGGTAGCAAAATCTAACAGGGTGGCAAAAAATGATTGAACACTTGGCAGGAGAGGATGTGGAATGTGCTGATGTAGACTGCACATGCGCAGTAACCCTGGAAACAAAATCTAACAGGGTAGCAAAAATTGATAGAACACCGGCCCGGAAGTTGTCATTTTTTAAATAATGCAATGCATCTATACCTTTACTATCACATTTAGAGTACATAAAATAGTTTTAACATCATTCTCTTTACTAGCCAGGTCAATAAACATTTATATTTCTACAACTGTATTAGTAGTTGGAATTATTTATCTAGTGCAGCGGTTCCCAACCTGTGGTACGCGTACCCCTGGGGATACACGTAGGGCCGGTTGGGGGTACGTGAATCTATTATTGATAATGGTGGAATTCGCCCGCCTTAACCAAAAAAAAAAAGGTCTTCCTACCTGGCGCTACTGATTTTGCACACTGTAGCTATTGGTGGCACATTGGAAATGCGCGCTACACTTTACACGGGATGTTGTGCACTGTGGGCATGGCGCAGGCTGGCTGAGGCTATACTTAGTTAGTGTTAGTGTGCACTGGGCGCAGCACCTCTGGGACGCACCCCAACCAAAGAAACAGACATGTGTGCTCATTGTGCTGGCCTCTGCTCTGGGGAAGGAGTAAAGTCAGTGCGCCGCCGAGCGGGGTGTTTGCTGGCAGCAAGCAAAATTGTATATATATATATAATAATCTGGAGTGGACTGGAGTGGGATCTTACCAGTAAACCGGGTAAGCCTATATATAAAAATATATATTCATCACTTCCACTAGAAATCTCCTATATTGCACTTGTCTAGCAACACTCATCTCTCTCTGTCAGGCTGACTCTCTGTATTCATAGTTAAATGCCCTATTACAGTTCCTACATCCTGTATGACAATTTCAGACTTATATCTGGCTGATACCATTTTAAAACAAGCTGACATTTCTCAATAAGTCTTCTTTTTTATTGTCCCCAGCAAGCACCACTTATGACTCGTATGGACTTGGCCTTATCTACTGTATGTCTATACTTCTGTTATGTTTTGTGTATCTTTCATTGAACTCCCAATATGACTGAAGAACATGCTGTCTCATGCAATTATTAAATAATAATATCCTACTTTGTTTCCAGTAGAAATGAAAAAATATCTATCATGTTATAAATAAAGTACTGAACATCTCTATTTAAGACATTCCTCAGTTATTTTGGATAGACATACTTTTTTTGTACCAATCATATTTCATCCTTAAATTATTTCTAAATGTAAAATTTACAATGAAAGAGAATACATATACACATATATATATATATCATATCTTTTTTGAGGGATGGGTAGGGGTAATAAAGGGAAGGGGTACTCATAAATGAAAAGCCTAATCAAGGGGTACGGGAGAGAAAAAAGGTTGTGAACTGCTGATCTAGAGAAATAAAAATAGCTATAATCTGGTTTTCCAGTGCACCAGAAGCAAGTTTAAGCAACTTCACCTTGAATTTTGGACTTCTATTTAAAAAAACTTTGACCTCTTGTGCATTTTTTTTTCCCTTCAATTACATACCTTAGCTGCTTTTTTTTCTACATATTTACATTTTCTCATTTCACATATTAATACATTTCCTAATTTATTAAAAAGTTAAAACATATAGGTCTTATTACGCTTTCAAACTATTAAACTACATTCCTTTGTAGCAGACAGTGAGATGATAAGCAAAGCAATTGGAAAGAAAATACCATTCCTTTTACCTGCTGGTCCTATGGGTAAGCATTAAATCAGGATGACGCAGATAGCAGCGTGCAGGTGTGTGAGTGTAACTGTTATGTTTCTTTCTTTAATTAGAGAGAGTCTTTTTACTTCCAATGCTAACATACTCTATTGGAACAATGACAATGTTCTAGGATCAAGCTATCCAAGTAGGCAGGTTACTAGCATCCTACATTCTAAATGCTCACTCAGGTAAATCAGTAAAGCCAGACATTAAAGCTTAATATATAGCCCTTTAGGTATGATTCCTCATTGGTACACAGAAATTACCTGGGTACTGTATTACAGTGTACCATATTATACAAATTCATTTGCTGTTTAACAAAACAAATACAGTAGGCAGTGTTGATAATAAATCAACTTCAAATGACCAATGAGTTAGCTACATGTATGTCATTGTTTTGGCTTGAAGAAGTGCCCTTACATACATTATCCATCAGTGTATATGTATTATTATACAAACCTACAAATGAACAGAATGTGTTCTAATTATCTGACTACAACAATTTAATCAGTGTGTTTCTTGGTTAAAGACAAAAATTTCAATAAAACAAATCAAAGAACTAAAAAAAACAACTTTAAAAATAAATTGACAACATCAATTCATGAGTTCTGATGAAATTACTCTAAATTGCACAGTTAGCAATTTAATAACCTTTTGCATAATTTTATAATAGCATTTCTTTAACCATTTTCCTAACATGTCTGAAAAAGCAAGTTCTTACCTTTGTGTGTGATTATTACCTCCATAGAAAGACATTGGATGCCCACAATGTCAGCTCATGACCTCCCTATTAAACCTGCTATAAAAATGAAACCTGCAGCAGACTCTAAACGCTCCCACCACCAATAGGACATCTACAGCACAACTATATTCTCCTTTACTAATTACTCTCATTGTCTTAATCACCCTAAAACCACTGTAGCAGACAACTGTTCCGATGTAGCCAAATTGAAATCACATGATCGTGCACACGATCGCGAGATTTCAATAATTGGATCGCATCTGGGGGGCGTCCCTACAACCCTAGGAATGCCCTTCAGACCGCGATCAAATCCTGGAAGCACAGAAGGCTTCAGGACAGCCGTTGGCTATGACGTTCTATTCTGTCATAATGGCTCTAAAGCCCAGTGTAATTATGACGGAATAGAACGGCATATCGGCATTAAAAGGTTAAAGACCAGTGCCCTAAACTATTGTAAACTGACTAATTAACCTGCTAAATACTGTAGTTCCCTTATGACATTATATTGTAACAAATTAACTCCTTAATTGATACTATCCATGCCACCCATAATTTACCTTGGATGATACAACCACATACCCAACTTTTATTTTGGTATCCTTTGTTGAAGGGGCAGCAATTCACTATTGGGAAACTAGCTGAACACACTGGGTGAGCCAATGACAAGAGGCATATATGTTAGCCACCAATGAACAGCTAGCTCCCAGTAGTGCTTAGCTGCTCCTAATCCTTCATAGGTATGCTAAAGGGATACCAAGAGAATGAAGCAAATTAAAAGAAGTGCTTTGAAAAGTTACTTAAAATTGAATGCTCTGCCTGAATCACAAAAGTTAAATTTTAACCTTACTGTCCCTTTAACTAATTAAAAAAACTCAATTTATTTTTTAATGTGATATAAAATAGGATTACCGGTAATATCAAAATTACAATGAGGAAAAAAGAAAATGAAGTTTTATTTTCCTTCATCATATATAAGAAAATATACTGTGTATTCTCTCATCCGTTCTAAAAATATCTCAGATTCTATGTATGTTGATTTTGCCTGCACAATGAAAGGGAATTACAAGCTGTTACCTGGTAAATGCCTGCAGTGTGAAGCACTATAAAGCCCTTTATTCATGTGTGTCACTGTGGTTATTAAAATGTGATAGACAAAGGCGCGTCTAAGCTTGTATCGTCACAATTACATTTTGCATATGCTCAACAAATACTTTTGCAAATATGAGAATTATGCAAAAAATAAATATTGACGGCATCAGGGAAAGAAACCTCTGCAGTGTATTCTGGAAACAAAAAAAAATAACTATTTAGGTAAAGCACTAATGGAAAAGCGGCCTTAGCCTCAAGGAATTTCACCTTTTTTTGTGTTAACATTTATTACTGCAGATTCACTATATCAGGCGTTGATATCAAGGAATTCTTAAAGGGCCATGATACCCAAATGTTGAAACACTTGAAAGTGATGCAGCAATGCTGTAAAAAGCTGACAGGGAAATATCACCTGAACATCTCAATGTAAAAAAGAAAGATATTTTACCTCAAAAATTCCTCAGTAGACACATTCTATTGTAAAGGACTTCTAAGCAGCAAATCAGTATGTCTGTCCCGGGACAGCTAAGGGATTGAGCTTCGTGCACTCTCATCTTATTTCCCTATTCAGTTTAAGGAAGTTTACTATGAAATCTCATGAGAGTTAAGTCAAATCTCATGAGATCACAGTAAAAGAGTTCATGACCTCAGCACTGTTGATGCTGATTGGCTGCTGTTTATTTCTTCTTTTTTTTTTTACCTGCAGCTGAGCAACAGCTGAGTATAATTTTTTACACAGAACTTACTCTGCTGAGCTGAGGAAATTGTGAGGTAAAATATCTTTTTTTTACATAGAGATGCTCAGGTGATATTTTCCTGTCAGCTTTTTACAGTTATACTGCATCAGTTTCAAGTGATTTAGCATATGAGTATTATGTCCCTTTAGACTATTATTTAGTCTAAAGGGACATAATATTAGAATTGTATAATTAGACTTAATTATATTAGACTTGTGCGCAGTGCAAAAATTAGTTTTGGTTCATTTTGGATCGATTTGAATGTTTTCAAATTTCGTTTTCGGATCGATTAGAATTCGGATCGATTTGAATGCATTCGTTTTGGATTCATTCGGATTCATTCAGATTTGAATAAATTCAGATGCATTCGGTCCGGATTAGATCGTAAATTCGGAAGTTTGGTATGTGTTCGGTGGGATGTGCTGTGTATTAGACTAGTATTATGTACTGTAATATTAGGTGTAACCCATAGCAGAGTGATATAACCTAATATACTGTACAATACTAGTGTAATTGTGATTAGTCCATGGCCATCTGAATGTAACAAATAAATCTGAACTAATGCAGATTTATTCGTTAGTTTCGGTGCTACGGTAATTCGGAAATTCGAATCAATTCGAAGCTCCAAATTTGACAAATTTGTCCGAATTTCGTTTTGGAACGAAACGAAATGCACATGTCTAGTATAGATAGATAGATAGATAGATAGATAGATAGATAGATATATGAGCAATTAAGCACTGCATTGGAAAATATCAGCAAATAAAACTTGTATACACTCAAAACACAAATTTTTTAAAAGAAAACAATGTTTTGCTGTTTCAGAACATTTTATGTATGTACCTCTTGAAGAGATCCTCCTAACTGTGGGTTAGATTACAAGTGAAGCTCTAAATTATTGGGGCTTTAAAGTGGGAGTGGGGTGTTGGAAAAAAACAGTTATATATGTATATGCTTATAAATATATATATATATATACAGTATATATATATATGTGTGTGTGTGTTAATATGTGTATATAAACATATTAACACATAAATATATATGTAAATATTCATATACATATATAGTTTAAAACAGGCTGCCCATCGCTGCGCTACTTACCAGCTTTGCTGCACAAGGTTCAGAACAAGGCTCCCACAGGAGCCTATTGAAGTTCACTAATGTGAGTGCAATGCTTCCTAGCAATGCAAACGCAACCTCGTGTTCGCATTGCGATATAATACCAGCGCACATTATATGTGTCTTAAAGGGATATGAAGCCCAAACATTTTCTCCTGTGATTCAGACAGAGCAAGCCATTTTTAAAAAAAGTTTCCAATTTATTTATATTATCAAATTAACTTTGTACTTGATATTCTGTGTTTAAAAGATACCTAGATAGGTATCTGGAGCACCACATGGCTGGAAATAGTGCTGCAATCTAGTGCTCTTGCAAATGGATAGCATTCTTGCAAAACAGCTGCTATATAGTGCTCCAAAAATAGGCCAGCTCCTAAGCATATGCCCCTAATTGCTAATAGTAGTAAATCGGAAACTTTTGTAAAATTGTATGCTCTATTTGAATCATGAAAGAAAAAAATGGGTTTCATGCCCTTTAAGATCACTATTTTTCATATAAAACTTTATACTCTATTTGTTTGTGTTTAAATCAGTTAACATGATGTAGGCTCGACATCGCAAGACAGAGATATATTATTTTGGATAGATTGTTTCTGTAGCACAAATTGCATTGTTATTTATGAATCTCATGAAGCCATGAAATTGTTTTAATACAGAATTCTGACAACTTTAACAGATAGGTGCATACGCTGTCGGCATTTAACATTGCACAAGTAGTTCTGGTGAACTGCTTGTGCAATGCCGTCCCCTGCAGATTTGCAGCCAATCGGCTGCTAGCAGGGGGTGTCAATCAACTCGACCATATGAGATCGGGCAGATTGATGTCCCCAACTTCATAACTGCTGTTTCCGGCGAGCCTGAAGGCTCGCGTGGAAACAGGGGCATCAGGGGCCATTCGGCCCTTGATAAATCTGTTCCATAGTCTACACCATACACTGTAGCATGAAACAGCAAGCTGGTGTTATATATTTAATAAATATCATTGTGAAAATATCAGAAGATATTACACTTCTATAAGTCTACATATACACTTATAATTATAGAGAAATAATGTAAAAATGACACATTTTCTGCATGTTAAATTGATCTCTTTAAAACACCCCATGCATGCAAATGGTGTTTGGCTTGTTAGTCCCACACTATCTGTCTTGAAATCCTTTTACAAAAATCTGCTTACTAAGCAATTTATGTTTAATTCTGTTCCCTGCGGTAGAACAATGTATACAAATACAAGAATGGCATTATCTCATTTTCTGGTTCACATGCTGATAACATTACTTATTTAAATGTTTCTCTACTAAAAATCACTTTTTTGTATATTCACTGCAGATTTGTAACTCTGATATTTAGCAGTTCAATTAGCCAGTGAGAAAGTCAGAGAGAGAGAGAGAGAGAAAGTCAGAGATGGAGAATGAGATAGAAATACAGAAACAGAGAGAGATAATACATAATGAGAAACTTAACTAGGTATTGTCAGCCTGTATAGACATGTCAGTTTACAAATCACTTAAGGACTTATTTCTCTCTCTCTCTCTCTCTCTCTCTCTCTCTCTCTCTCTCTCTCTCTCTCTCTCTCTCTCTCTCCCTTTCTCTCTTTAAGGGTCTGATATTTAAAAGCTCTCCGGCATGGAGAGAAATCATGCAAAATCTTTGTGATTTTTTTTAGACCTAATGTTGTAATGTAAGAGTCTCCCCTTCACATACAGAACCCTGCATAGTGAGATAAATATCTTTCAAATTTAAATTTTTATTTCTTACATTTTTTTTCATCTCACCTGAGCAGCAATCATTTGAATATCAGTTCCTCAGCAGGGCTGACATTGGGGGGGGTTAGACTACGTCGAAAAAAAACTTCCAGGACCGCAACATCAACGCACAAGTCACTCCATAGGAGGGAGGATGTTGTATGTGAAATGCTTGTACAATGCCACCCCCTGCAGATTTGCGGCCAATCAGCAGGGGGTGTCAATCAACCCTATCGTATGCGATTGGGGGGTTGCTGTCCGCTCCCTCAAAGTTAGCGGATGAGTTAATGAGCAGCAGTCTTAAGACAGTTGCTTCTTAACTCCGGTTTCCGGCGAACTTGAAGGCTCGCGTGAAAACAGCTGCATAGAGCAGAATTCGGGCCTTAAAGGGACATTATACACTCATTTTTTCTTTGCATAAATGTTTTGTAGATGATCTATTTATATAGCCCATAAAGGTTTTTTTTTTTAAATAAATGTATAGTTTGCTTATTTTTAAATAACATTGATCTGATTTTCAGACTCCTAACCAAGCCCCAAAGTTTTATGTGAATACTGTCAGCTACCTTCTCCAGCTTGCTCCTGTTTGTGTAAATGGTCTTTTCATATGCAAAAGAAGGGGGTGGGGGTGGGAGTGTCTTATTTGCCACTTGCAGTGGGCTTTCCAGCTGCCTTTTCAACAGAGCCAAACTGACAGCTTCTAAGTAAGTTTTTAAACAGTTTTATACTGGATTTTTATATCAGTATCTGTGCATCTTATTCTTTATAGTAGTGTCTATTACATGCAGTTAAATGAAAATGAGTGTATACTGTCCCTTTAAAGGGCCATAATACCCAAATGTTTAAACACTTGAAAGTGATGCAGCATAGCTGTAAAAAGCTGACTAGAAAATATCTCCTGAACATCTCTATGTAAAAAAGAAAGATATTTTACCTCAAAAAATCCTCAGTAGCCACCTCCCATTGTAAAGGATTTCTAAGCAGCATATTAGTATGTCTGTCCCGGGACAACTGAAGGGATGAGCATCGTGAACTCTCATATTATTTCACCAATCAGGTAAAGGAAGCTTACTATGAAATCTCATGAGAGTTAAGTCAAATCTCATGAGATCACAGTAAGAGTTCATGACCTCAGCACTGCTGATGCTGATTGGCTGCTGTTCATTTCTTCATTATTATTTTTTTTTTACCTGCAGCTGGGAGCAGCTGAGTATAACTTTTTACACAGAACTAACTCTACTGAGCTGAGGAGATTGTGAGGTAAAATATCTTCCTTTTTTACATAGAGATGCTCAGGTGATATTTTCAGCTTTTTACAGTTATACTGCATCAGTTTCAAGTGATTTAGCATATGAGTATTATGTCCCTTTAATAAATCGGACACATAGTCTGCAAATAAGGTGACAAAAGCGGCTTTCCACTCTAATTAGAGCTAGCGTGAAAAGGTATAATCAAGCTTTTTCATTTGAAATTGACTCTATGACATACTTATTATTTTTTAAAGCTACTATCGCTGCTTAAAGGAACCACACGCATATGAACTTATGTGGGACTTGATATTACAGAATTGATTGCCAGCTTGGTAGATTCACCAAACTGCTAGCAGATTGTATGTTGATCAAAAAATATTTTTAATACATGTATGAATTTTGCAAACGTCATTGACACTGGTGTCTTAGGTTTATGTTTGTGGATTTTTAGAGTTATTACAATTTTGTAATTACTTTTATTTTTATTCTGAATGCTTTATAATGAAATAAGTACTTAGTACTTTACCAGACTGCCATAGGAGCCACCTCCAACCTTTTGCATTTCAACATTGGGGGATAACAGGGGAGACTGCAGTCAGGGGCCCGATGGGCCCAGGGGGCCCACTAAGTAGGATGACCATATTGCCTGGAGCCAGTGGGACCAGAGGAGGGAGCAGGAGGCAAGGAGTCTGAGGGGGGGCATGGCAAAGAGACTGAAACTGCTTTAGTAACTTCAGAGAGAGTGAGTGGAGACTGCCCACTGTGCATAGGCACAGGGAGCAGTCAGCTCTTCTCTGCTGGGGAGGGGGTGTGTCTACCAAGCCTGGACACTCACCAAATGGTCTCAGTAAGGGACCGGGGTGGAGGCAGAGAGGAAACAGCAAAGAAACGATTACCGGGCCCTAACCGACCACTACACGTTGTATAGCTTCTGGACTGACAAGCAGCACTACCTCACTCAGGAAGGGTGAGTAGGGGGCTGGAGGACAGTGATGACTTTTTGGAGGGGGGTTTTTTACCAGGCCCAGGGCAGGCGCCGACTTCCTCAGTGAACCAGAGAGAAGCAAAGAGTCTGCTGAGGAGGGAAGGGGTTTACCAGGCAGGTCCCAACAGCACACTGCATCTGGCACTTCCTCAGTCAGAGAGGATGAGTTACAGACATCCGACTTAAGTACAACTCATACTTACATACAGAGAAAATAGAGCTTTAGCGACAATCCTTCTTTCCAGGATAATCCAAAATACTGAAAATCCAATTGTCACAAGGACAGAAAGTGATGTGAAATTTTCTGAACAGGGGCACAGATAGCAAAACAAACTTTATCCTATGCTATCCAAAACAAAAAAAAAATGTTTGGCTAGAGTTTCACCTAAAAAAAGTGCCTGTTCCAACTTACATACAAATTCAACTTAAGAACAAACCTAAAGTCCCTATCTTGTACGTAACCCGGGGACTGCCTGTATATATATATATATATATATACACATACAGTATATATGGGGCGGTCTGGGCTTGGAAAAAATTGGATATAGGCAGAAATAGGGCAGCAGCTGCCTATGAAGCTGAAAAGCCCCAAATGTCACCACTGTGTTTTTTTTTTGTTTTTTTTAAAGTAAGCAATTTGTCATGTCCTCCCAAGTTCCCAACATTTGATGTAGTGTGATGGAGATTTAGAACAAATTACCTAAGGTACTGGCACGATATTTCTGGTAATACAGTCATCATGGTTTAAAAATAGCCACTTTAGATATTAATGACAAAAACAAAATGTGTTAAAAAAATAATAATGCATTTTTTCCTAATTAAGATTCATCTTACCAAAACAATTTTTAAAGGGAAACTTCATGATTTAGATAGAGCATGTCATTTTAAACAACTTTCCAATTTACTTCCATTAACAAAATGTGCTTAGTTTTTTTTTTTTATATTTACACTTTGTCAGTCACCAGCTCCTATTGATCATGTGCAAGAATTCACAGAATATACATATATGCATTTGTGATTGGCTGGTGGCTGTCACATGATACGGGGAGTGGAAATAGACATAACTGAAATTTTTCAGTAAACAATCTACTACTCATTTGAAGTTCCAACTAAGTGCTATCTTTTTATCATGCATTTGTTGATTATGCAAATCTACTGTATGTACTGGTCCTTTAATACTAAATATCTCCAATATGAATTTCTCATTAAAATTGTACTACAATATTGCATATTTGTGCACACTGATGTATACTAGAAAATTGTACTACTCTCCTGTCCAATTTAATAATAATAATTAGATTAGAAATTATTTCTTTAAAAAAAGGATTTTGAATAAAATGAACTTTTGATAAATATTTTGTTATAAATGGTGCAATGTATAAACATTTATGTGTGCTATGTTTGTTTAGGAAGGAATAGCTCTTATGGTAAAGCTGCTTGTAACAGGTGGGGATTTTCACATAAAATTAGGGTTGGGATTCTCCAGTATTACTCTATTGTGGCTAGTGAGGAACACTAATTCATCATCCCATGAAGGAAACGTCTATGCTAGTGAAGTCTTAATGTGTATGTGACAGTGTATTTGTGTAAGAATGTGTGCGTAAGTAAGTGTGTGTAAATATGTGTAAGTGTATGTATGTGTAGAATGTTTGTATGTAGGTATATGTAGCTATGTGTATGTGTGTTTATATAAGTGTATGTCTGTATGTGTGTTTATATAAGTGTATGTTTGTATGTATGGGTATGCCTATATACTGTATGTCTAAATCTATGTCCTGAAGTAATTATATATGTGTATGTATACTGTAGTAGTATTTGTATTTTTCAAAACCTATATCTCTCTATATAGAGAGAGAATTAATCAGGACGCTGAATAGCAGTGATAAGTTCTAAGTCTGCAAGGAGCCTGGTCTACCATGTAGCAACATAACAAAGCCCAGGGTAACAAGTAAGGGCCCAGTGGCAAGTCAGCAGATAATAGTGTGTGTGTGTGTGTGGGGGGGGGGGGGTGTTGAGCATTATTCAGTGACATCATCTATTAAGTAACTAATGACATCACTAAGTGGACATGGTATGTTTTGCTGTGGCTTTGTATACTGGCTTGTGCTTAAATACAGTTGCAAATTGGTTTGTTTCATGTACAGACGGAGAGCACTAGGGGATGCATATAGTTTGTCCATGTTCAGCGCTCCACAACATTTTATAAAAGTTCATAAACAAAGCACTAGAGAAGAGGATAGACATAGGCTTTTATGTAGGCAGAAGAGTTTTTGTATTCAGGTGTTGGATGGTTTCAATTTAGTAAAGTTTTGAAAGTAATTTGTGCTCCCTGTTTATTTTGACTGGTTGCTCCGCACTCTGGTGCATGCACGAGATCCAACAGTGCACCAGCAGTGATGACATCACCCGATGATTCTACCTGAGCATCACATTGTTACACTGATTATAAGATCCTAACCAAAACCTTAGCAGATCACCTGGCACGTATAATCCCAAACATTATCAATGCAGATCAGTAAATCCAAGTCAACTGTCACGAGTATCAAAAAAGTGCTGTTAACCATCTTATACTATTGGCATAGGGAGAAAGAGAGGGAAAACTGGGGGAATCGTCTGATGCCTTTCTTCTGTCTTTGGACACGGAGAAGGCATTCAACATAGTGGAGTGGTCCTACCTGTTCAAAACATTGGAGATGTTTGGGCTTGAGGTTTTTTTCCAGCTTTAATTACCAGATTGTATCACCAGCCTAGGGCGGCACTCATATGGAATGGAAACATTTCTCCTGCATTCAGTCTAGGGCAGGGCATGAGACAGGGATGCACATTGTGCCCTCTCTTGTTTGATTTAGCGATTGAGCCTTTATCCTAGCACTCAAGATAAGGAAATGAAGGGCATTAAAATAGAAGATAGTGCAATCAAGTTGTCACTTTATGCTGACAACATTCTCCTATTTGTTCGAAATCCCTGTACTTCAATACCACTAATCACACAAATAATTGGAAATTGTGGTAGTTTTCCAGGACTGAGAATTAATGTAGACAAGTCAGAACTAATCTCATTACATAGGAAGGAAAGGCTACTTTCTCTAATTGGCATTTTAAGGAAGTGTCTGTATTCTATACTTACTTAAAGGGATATGAAACCCAAATGTTTTCTTTCATGATTTAGACAGAGCATGTTATTTTTAGCAACTTTCTAATTTTCTCCTATTATCAATTTTTCTTCATTCTCTTGGTATCTGTATTTGAAAAAGCAGGAATGTAAGCCTAGGAGCTGACACATTTTTGGTTCAGCCCGAACATGATAAATCGGGTCAAGGTCTGAGATGTAGGGGGGAGCAGTGCAGTTGAGGGCTTTGTATGTCAGAGTAAGAATTTTGTGTTTAATCCTGGTGGCAAGAGGAAGCCAGTGAAGGGATTGGCAGAGAGGTGCAGCAGATGAAGAGCAACGTGTAAGGAAGATGAGTCTGGCAGAGGCATTCATTATGGATTGTAATGGATCTAGGTGGCAGCTAGGGAGACCAGAGAGGATGGAGTTGCAGTAGTCGAGGCGGGAAAGGATGAGAGAGTGGATTAAAATCTTAGTTGTGTCTTAAGGGGACATTATAGTCAACTTCTTTCTTGTATTATCTGGAAGATGGTATTTTAAATGTCTTTCTTTTCTTTCCTTTTTTTTAAAACTCATGTTCCTTTCCTGCAGAAATAAATGTTTTTTGTTGTGTTTATTTGCAGAGAAGCGTCCCTCTCCACCATAAAGAAGGGGCCACTGTCCTTATCAGCCCATGAGGATTAAAAAGAAATGCAAAACAAGGGCGGAGAGGGACACTAGTAGGACATCTCCTCTTTTAAATCTGTAATACTCTGTAACATGAATAGAAGTGCCTAAATATGTTTTACAACTGTTGATTTTTGTATGCTATGATACTGTTACATCAATAAAAAATATTTATATTAAAAAAAATGCAAACCTAATACTGCAGTATCAGTTTCAACAGATTTTATAATAATATCTAAATAACTGTGGTCATAGTAAGATAGGGTCAGTAATGCAAAAATTACATTCTTCCCTGAATTGAAAATATCACCTGAACATCTCCATGTAAAAAAGGATTATATATTGCCTAAAAAAATGTTCCATAGCCACATCCCATTAAGAAACTATAAGCAGCCAATCAGGATGCTAGTCCTGGGATTGCAAGGGAGACCACATCTGACATGTGCAGGCACAGTCATGGTCTTTTCCCCCTTAATGACTGACGTACCCTGTACATCGCATGGTCATTAAAGGGATTCTTTCATGATTCAGAAAAAGCATTTTTTTCTTCATTATCTTGCTATCTTTATTTGAAAATACAGAAATCATCAAGCGCTACCCAGATGCTGAATCAAAAATCGGCCAGCATCTAACCTTACATTTCTGCTTTTTCAAATAAAGATATCAAGAGAACGAAGTGTGTGTAAATATGTGTAAGTGTATGCATGTGTAGAAGTTTGTATGTAGGTATATGTAGTTATGTGTATGTGTGTTCATGTATGTGTATGTCTGTTTGTGTGTTTATATATGTGTAAGTCTGTATGTGTGTTTATATAAGTGTATGTTTGTATGTATGGGTATGTCTGTATGTGTATGCCTATATACTGTATATCTAAATCTATGTCCTGAAGTAATTACATATGTGTATGTATACTGTAGCAGTATTTGTATTTTTCAAAACCTATATCTCTCTATATAGAGAGAGAATTAATCAGGACACTGAATAGCAGTGATAAGTTCTAAGTCTGCAAGGAACCTGGTCTACCATGTAGCAACATAACAAAGCCCAGGGTAACAAGTAAGGGCCCAGTGGCAAGTCATCAGATAATAGTGTGGGGGGGGGGCTTGAGTATTATTCAGTGACATCATCAATTAAGTAACTAATGACATCACTAAGTGTACATGGTATGTTTTGCTGTGGCTTTGTATACTGGCTTGTGCTTAAATACAGTTGCAAATTGGTTTGTTTCATGTACAGACGGAGAGCACTAGGGGATGCATCAGTTGTTCTACTTATTATAGTTTGTCCATGTTCAGCGCTCCACAACATTTTCATAAACAAAACACTGGAGAAGAGGATAGACATAGGCTTTTATGTAGGCAGAAGGGTTTTGTATTCAGGTGTTGGATGGTTTAAATTTAGTAAAGTTTTGAAAGTAATTTGTGCTCCCTGTTTGTTTTGACTGGTTGCTCCGCACTCTGGTGCATGCACGAGATCCAACAGTGCACCAGCAGTGATGACATCACAGCCCGATGATTCTACCTGAGCATCACATTGTTACACTGATTATAAGATCCTAACCAAAACCTTAGCAGATCACCTGGCACGTATAATCCCAAACATTATCAATGCAGATCAGTAAATCCAAGTCAACTGTCACGAGTATCAAAAAAGTGCTGTTAACCATCTTATACTATTGGCATAGGGAGAAAGAGAGGGAAAACTGGAGGAATCGTCTGATGCCTGTCTTCTGTCTTTGGACACGGAGAAGGCATTCAACATAGTGGAGTGGTCCTACCTGTTCAAAACAATGGAGATGTTTGGGCTTGAGGTTTTTTTCCAGCTTTAATTACCAGATTGTACCACCAGCATAGGGCGGCACTCATATGGAATGGAAACATTTCTCCTGCATTCAGTCTAGGGCAGGGCATAAGACAGGGATGCACATTGTGCCCTCTCTTGTTTGATTTAGCGATTGAGCCTTTATCCTAGCACTCAAGATAAGGAAATGAAGGGCATTAAAATAGAAGATCGTGCAATCAAGTTGTCACTTTATGCTGACAACATTCTCCTATTTGTTCGAAATCCCTGTATTTCAATACCACTAATCACACAAATAATTGGAAATTGTGGTAGTTTTCCGGGACTGAGAATTAATGTAGACAAGTCAGAACTAATCTGATTACATAGGAAAGAAAGGCTACTTTCTCTAATTGGCATTTTAAGGAAGTGTCTGTATTCTATACTTACTTAGAGGGATATGAAACCCAAATGTTTTCTTTCATGATTCAGACAGAGCATGTTATTTTTAGCAACTTTCTAATTTTCTCCTATTATCAATTTTTCTTCATTCTCTTGGTATCTGTATTTGAAAAAGCAGGAATGTAAGCCTAGGAGCTGACACATTTTTGGTTCAGCCCGAACATAATAAATTGGGCCAAGGGCTGAGATGTAGGGGGGAGCAGTGCAGTTGAGGGCTTTGTATGTCAGAGTAAGAATTTTGTGTTTAATCCTGGTGGCAAGAGGAAGCCAGTGAAGGGATTGGCAGAGAGGTGCAGTAGATGAAGAGCAACGTGTAAGGAAGATGAGTCTGGCAGAGGCATTCATTATGGATTGTAATGGATCTAGGTGGCAGCTAGGGAGACCAGAGAGGATGGAGTTGCAGTAGTCGAGGCGGGAAAGGATGAGAGAGTGGATTAAAATCTTAGTTGTGTCTTAAGGGGACATTATAGTCAACTTCTTTCTTGTATTATCTGGAAGATGGTATTTTAAATGTCTTTCTTTTCTTTCTTTTTTTTTAAACTCATGTTCCTTTCCTACATAAATAAATGTTTTTTGTTGTGTTTATTTGCAGAGAAGCGTCCCTCTCCACCATAAAGAAGGGGCCACTGTCCTTATCAGCCCATGAGGATTAAAAAGAAATGCAAAACAAGGGCGGAGAGGGACACTAGTAGGACATCTCCTCATTTGAATCTGTAATACTCTGTAACATGAATAGAAGTGCCTAAATATGTTTTACAACTGTTGATTTTTGTATGCTATTATACATCAATAAAAAATATTTATATAAAAAAAAAAAAAACTAATACTGCAGTATCAGTTTCAACAGATTTTATGATAATATCTAAATAACTGTGGTCATAGTAAGATAGGGTCAGTAATGCAAAAATTACATTCTTCCCTGAATTGAAAATATCACCTGAACATCGCCATGTAAAAAAGGAGTATATTTTGACTAAAAAAATGTTCCATAGCCACTTACCATTAAGAAACTTTAAGCAGCCAATCAGGATGCTAGTCCTGGGACTTGCAAGGGAGACTACATCTGACATGTGCAGGCACAGTCATGGTCTTTTCCCCCTCAATGACCGACCGCATGGTCATTAAAGGGATTCTTTCATGATTCAGAAAAAGCATTTTTTTCTTCATTATCTTGCTATCTTTATTTGAAAATACAGAAATCATCAAGCACTACCCAGATGCTGAATCAAAAATCGGCCAGCATCTAACCTTACATTTCTGCTTTTTCAAATAAAGATATCAAGAGAACGAAGAAAAATTGATAATAGGTGTACATTAGAAAGGAAAAAAATTGTGTTTAGTATTCCTTTAAGGGGTTTCCTACCGCAGCTTCGCCGACAGCGCTGAGAGACATCGGCAAGATATGCGCTTATATAGAGCAACATAACGGGTACGTAAAATGACTGCAGACGTACAGAGTATGTTGGCCGTTGTTCAGTGGTTAAAGGATTACTTTCTGTTCTAATTTTTAAGCTAAACAACTAACATATTAAAGTTAATAAACATTAATTAAAACCTACTGACCTATATTTTCTCCAAAACGAAGTTTCATAACGTTCTAAAAGTTATATATTTTATTCGCCGATGATGTCACGTTATCCTGCCCACTATTTTCAGCACTGCATGTTCAAAATACTTAAACCAATAACTTTCGGCTAGATTTAGAGTTGGGCGTTAGCCGTCAAAACCAGCTCCTAACGCTGGTTTTTACCGCCCGCTGGTATTTGGAGTCAGTCAGCAAAGGGTCTAACGCTCACTTTGCAACCGCGACTTTTTCATACTGCAGATCCCCCTACGCCATTTGCGTATCCTATCTTTTCAATGGGATCTTTCTAACGCCGGTATTTAGAGTCTTGGCTGAAGTGAGCGTTAGAAATCTAACGACAAAACTCCAGCCGCAGAAAAAAGTCAGAAGTTAAGAGCTTTCTGGGCTAACGCCGGTTTATAAAGCTCTTAACTACTGTGCTCTAAAGTACACTAACACCCATAAACTACCTATGTACCCTTAAACCGAGGCCCCCCCACATCGCCGCCACTCTATTAAAATTTTTAACCCCTAATCTGCCGACCGCACCCCGCCGCCACCTACGTTATCCCTATGTACCCCTAATCTGCTGCCCCTAACATCGCCGACACCTACATAATATTTATTAACCCCTAATCTAACGCCCCCAACGTCGCCGCTACCTACCTACACTTATTAACCCCTAATCTGCCGACCGGACCGCACCTCTACTATAATAAATGTATTAACCCCTAATCCGCCTCACTCCCGCCTCAATAACCCTATAATAAATAGTATTAACCCCTAATCTGCCCTCCCTAACATTGCCGACACCTAACTTCAAACATTAACCCCTAATCTGCCGTCCGGAGCTCACCGCTACTCTAATAAATTTTTTAACCCCTAAAGCTAATTCTAACCCTAACCCTAACACCCCCCTAAGTTAAATATCTAATGAAATAAATTAACTCTTATTAAATAAATTATTCCTATTTAAAGCTAAATACTTACCTGTAAAATAAACCCTAATATAGCTACAATATAAATTATAATTATATTGTAGCTATTTTAGGAATAATATTTATTTTACAGGCAACTTTGTATTTATTTTAACCAGGTACAATAGCTATTAAATAGTTAATAACTATTTAATAGTTACCTAGTTAAAATAATTACAAAATTACCTGTAAAATAAATCCTAACCTAAGTTACAATTAAACCTAACACTACACTATCAATAAATAAATTAAATAAACTACCTACAATTACCTACAATTAAACCTAACACTAAACTATCAATAAATTAATTAAATACAATACCTACAAATAAATACAATTAAATAAACTAACTAAAGTACAAAAAATAAAAAAGAACTAAGTTACAAAAAATAAAAAAATATTTACAAACATTAGAAAAATATTACAACAATTTTAAACTAATTACACCTACTCTAAGCCCCCTAATAAAATAACAAAGGGGGGCGGAGCCAACTGCCGATGCTGATAGACGACCATGTATGGAGCTCCAAGCTCATACTTTAGAAAAATGGAAAATAACTTAACATTTGAGCCTCAGATATGTGCATAATCTCCTACATGTACCCAGCTATACATTTTGTGTGGAAGACAGGAGAAATAAAAAGCCATTTGCAACGGAGACATGCAAGATTACGGCTTCTCAATCATGCCATGCGGTGCGCCATGCTGTATCTCCCACTAGCTCTCTAACTTAGGCTGTCGTCAGAAACTGAGGGAAAAGCTATTCTCGATATACTCTTTTTTGGGTCCCTGGACTGCCCTAATCTATACTGGTGCGGTGGAAGTGATTTGCTCTGAGGGGCTAAACTCAACATGGAAGCGGTGGAAGCATGGGAAATCCGAACCCAGGGGCTTCTTGATGATTATTACCAGAGCCTCAGGGAGAGTTTTGCTACACTAATGATCCCCCTATCGCACGGTCTATTGCCAGTAACTTGTCCCTTGAACCCTCAGAGCCATGATGCCATGGAAATTGGACTTATACATGAGACTCAGGAGGACCAGATGACTTCTCTGAAGAGCCGTCAATTGCACTCCTTACACTCCGCACAGATACAGGCGGAGGCTGAGGACCGTAACTCACTGGCGAGCCGGAAGACAACTCAGAAGCGGGGAGGACTGCTGATGAGCTGCAGGTTCTCTCCCCAAGTCACGATGTCACCTACTCTGATCGGAGGTTCCCGACATGCCTCCCAGCACAATTCCGGTTGTCCTGAGAATCTCACAAGTGGTTACAGCAGGTCGCAGAGAAAGGTTGGTGCTGAGTGTGGCGGGCACCCGAGATTTATTGAGAAGCTCTGCTGCTATGGCCCCAGATGGATCCGGTCTTACACAGACACATCATCCTCGCTCACACAGCTTGTTCCTTTGCCTACTATCAGAGCTGGAGTGGGGTAAGGCAGCATTTTATACCGCTGTTGATGGGTCATCCTAACACTCACTCTTTTTTAGTCCTCTCACAGCTAGCCTGACATTTATATCTATACAGCTTGGAAGTCAAAGGATAAAGTCTGTTATGAAGATATTATTGTCTGATGTTTTAGACTTTACAGGGCAAACAGGGGAATTTCACTGTTTCATTTCCCTTGTGCACAGGACTCTCACAGACTGATTTATGTTTAATGGCTTCTATTCTAGTGTTAAACACATAAGCTTATACATACTCAATTATTAGCTTGATATCATATCTAAATATGTTATTGGTATTGGGTGGTAATGTAGATGTTAACTACCGCTAGTGTATATCTTTTTATTAGTCACCCAAATTAATAATAGATAGCTTCTAATGCCTGGTACCTTGAGGCATACTATTTCACAAGACTTGTCTTTTTTCTTTTTCCTTGTTCCTCGCTAGGGCTGAACTGACTGACTATCCTACCCCAGTTCATTGTTTGCATGCTGTTGAAACTGTCCATATTATAGTAGAAATGGCACATAATTTTTCCCTACTAAAACATAGCAATGCTTGTACAAGCTTATAGATATCCTAGCAAACTGTTTTTTCATTAAGGTTAAATATCACCACACATGTGAAAACACGCTTTTGATATTTTGTCAGGTTTTAGGATCTGCAAATAGTAACTAATCTTGATGGCTGTACAAACTCTGCAAGTAAGGCAACTTTTTTCCTTTTTATTTATTTTTTTCTTTTTTTTCTTGACCGCTATAATATTATGAACCTCTAACAATAACCTCGCCGCTAGTGTATGCATGCAACTTGGATAAGGTCTCAGATATGGCTGTCAATTATACATGTCTTTAATGCTACTACAGAAACGGGTTATTGCTGGCTTGCTCCATTTTATTGTATATTTTACACACTGTAGAGTTAGCTGAGAAACACCCAAGCTATGTAGGGCACGACTACCTGGCACATTAGGGAACATCCCTTCACCGTCTTTATGTCCACTAGACAAGTTTTGATACTTCCATTAGTATTACCCTAGAGTGGCCTATTGTGTAACTTCGCTAGCACATGGTGTAACTGTCTGGCTGTCTGCGGCCGGGACAGACTGGACAGTTTTAACTACTATATATTGCACATCTTTAACTAGGAC
Source organism: Bombina bombina (assembly GCF_027579735.1). Classification (NCBI taxonomy): domain Eukaryota; kingdom Metazoa; phylum Chordata; class Amphibia; order Anura; family Bombinatoridae; genus Bombina; species Bombina bombina. The sequence goes on along the minus strand of NC_069502.1, from coordinate 607,183,147 downwards.
AGGGACCGTGCTGGTCTCTTAAACACATCTATGATCACTGCCCTCATGATGATTTACAATCTCACTACTACATGTATTCAGTTCTATGCTACAGTCATAGCCTTTTGTAAGCATCGCTTATGTGGAATATCCACTATTTTCTTTAACTACTCCCTCTTTGTATATACTAGGAAGCTCCCTCACAGTGCTTCTATAAGTATCTACATCATTAGAACCCTTAGTTAGGGAATATTAGTGATAACTGCCTATATTGTTTAAGCCGTAGTCCATAAGATACATGTCCATGTGCACAAAGGTTACCGTCCCATCCCAAGTTCCCCATCACCTAATCCAACTAAGGGCTAACTCTGCCATAGGTCAAAATTTTCCTTTATATATATATAAGATTATACTCCATGTCTGTTCTGCCTCATGTTGGTTTGTTTCAATATGCTCTATTTAGAAGGTTTTCCAAATTGTGTATACCAACAATAGTAAACTTACCATTTTTGGCAACTTTGATACACTATAAAGCTTTTTCTTAAGACTCCGCCCCCCCCTTATTATCCCCCTCCCTTATACCGAGCTGCTCTTGCCCGCTGAATTTCCCCCCTATATACTCTGACCCAAGAGAGGTCAGACAAAAGCCAACTCCCTACACCATACCGTTATTAGTTTATTGAGTGCCTTGTTTATCAGAGTAGGGACCATTGGATATATTATATATAAAAACTGAGGTTTTCTCGTTATGTGTTCCAGACACTCTTGCTTACCATAAACTACCTTGCACTTTATGTTAATGGTTTCAGGAATAATGTTCTAACTCATGTAAGTAGCCAGTTTCTGTTTATTGAACCTGATGTATCATTTAATAAAAGATCTCATCTATACTGAATATAGTGACATTAATAATTGTAATGCTGGTACTTTAATACTTTAGTATCAGTGTAATTTCTACATGAGAAATGTATAATTATTCTTCTTGTTTATGATCCTTGCCTTGACACATTTTCTGTTTTGTGATTATTTTCCATTACCTCAATAAAAAAATATTTAAAAAAAAAAATAAAAAAAAAAATAACAAAGACCCCCAAAATAAAAAAATGCCCTACCCTATTCTAAAATTAAAATACCACATACCCCTAATCTAACCCAAACCCCCCTTAAATAAACCTAACACTAAGCCCCTGAAGATCTCCCTACCTTGTCTTCACCACACCGGGTTCACCGATTCGTCCTGGCTCCGACGTCTTCATCCAAGCCCAAGCGGGGGGCTGAAGATGTCCATGATCCGACTGAAGTCTTCATCCAAGCCGGAGCTGAAGAGGTCCATGATCGGGCTGAAGTCTTCATCCAAGCGGGAGCTGAAGAGGTCCATGATCGGGCTGAAGTCTTCTATCAAGCGGCATCTTCAATCTTCTTTCTTCCGGATCCATGGTCCTCCCGCCGACGCGGAACATCCATCTTCACCGACGACTTCCCGACGAATGACGGTTCCTTTAAGGGATGTCATCCAAGATGGCGTCCCTCGAATTCCGATTGGCTGATAGGATTCTATCAGCCAATAGGAATTAAGGTAGGAAAATTCTGATTGGCTGATGGAATCAGCCAATCAGAATCAAGTTCAATCCGATTGGCTGATCCGATCAGCCAATCAGATTGAGCTTGCATTCTATTGGCTGATCGGAACAGTTTAAAACAGTTTAAAATTGTAACTTAGTTCTTTTTTATTTTTTGTACTTTAGTTAGTTTATTTAATTGTATTTATTTGTAGGTATTGTATTTAATTAATTTATTGATAGTGTAGTGTTAGGTTTAATTGTAGGTAATTGTAGGTAGTTTATTTAATTTATTTATTGATAGTGTAGTGTTAGGTTTAATTGTAACTTAGGTTAGGATTTATTTTACAGGTAATTTTGTAATTATTTTAACTAGGTAACTATTAAATAGTTATTAACTATTTAATAGCTATTGTACCTGGTTAAAATAAATACAAAGTTACCTGTAAAATAAATAATTTATATTGTAGTTATATTAGGGTTTATTTTACAGGTAAGTATTTAGCTTTAAATAGGAATAATTTATTTAATAAGAGTTAATTTATTTCGTTAGATTTAAATTATATTTAATTTAGGGGGGTGTTAGTGTTAGGGTTAGACTTAGCTTTAGGGGTTAATACATTTATTAGAGTAGCGGTGAGATCCGGTCGGCAGATTAGGGGTTAATAATTGTAGGTAGGTGGAGGCGACGTTGGGGGCGGCAGATTAGGGGTTAATAAATATAATATAGGGGTCGGCAGTGTTAGGGGCAGCAGATTAGGGGTACATAGGGATAACGTAGGTTGTTGCGGTGTACGGAGCGGCAGATTAGGGGTTAATAATAATATGCAGGGGTCAGCATATTAGGGGTTAATTAGGGGTTAATAAATATAATATAGGGGTCGGCGGTGTTAGGGGCAGCAGATTAGGGGTACATAGGGATAACGTAGGTGGCGGCGGTGTACGGAGAGGCAGATTAGGGGTTAAAAATAATATGCAGGGGTCAGCGATAGCGGGGGCAGCAGATTAGGGGTTAATAAATATAATATAGGGGTCGGCGGTGTTAGGGGCAGCAGATTAGGGGTACATAGGGATAACGTAGGTTGCGGCGGTGTACGGAGCAGCAGATTAGGGGTTAATTATAATATGCAGGGGTCAACGATAGCGGGGACGGCAGATTAGGGGTTAATAAATATAATATAGGGGTCGGCGGTGTTAGGGGCAGGAGATTAGGGGTACATAGGGATAACGTAGGTGGCGGCGGTGTACGGAGAGGCAGATTAGGGGTTAAAAATAATATGCAGGGGTCAGCGATAGCGGGGACGGCAGATTAGGGGTTAATAAATGTAAGGTTAGGGGTGTTTAGACTCGGGGTACATGTTAGGGTGTTAGGTGCAGACTTAGGAAGTGTTTCCCCATAGAAAACAATGGGGCTGCGTTAGGTGCTGAACGCTGCTTTTTTGCAGGTGTTTGGGTTTTTTTTCAGCTCAAACTGCCCCATTGTTTCCTATGGGGGAATCGTGCACGTTTTTGAAGCTGGCCGCGTCCGTAAGCACCGCTGGAATTTAGAGTTGCAGTGGCGGTAAATATGCGATACGCTCCCTTTTTGGAGCCTAACGCAGCCCTTCTGTGAACTGTAAATACCAGCGGTATTTAAAAGGTGCGGGGGGGGAAAAGCATGCGTAGCTAACGCACCCCTTTGGCCGCAGAACTCTAAATCTAGCCGTTTGTGTTTAAAGCGCCATTTTTAAACCTAGGTATTGTAAACGGATTGGTACAGAGCAAAGGATACCCACGGAGTGGGTTTGGAAAACAATTAAATTTGCAGACAAGATTTCTGATATATGGTAGAGATATGTGAATGAAATGCTATTGATAAAAAGCGTATTTGGGGTAGTTAGTTAGTAACAGGCATAGAAAATATTTACTTACAGTGGCCCTTTAAGGAAGTTTACTATGAAATCTAATTTCAGTAAAATCCCATAAGATCACAGCTGAGTAAAGTGTGACATCAGCACTGATGAAGCTGGTAGATTGTTTTTTTTCTCACAGTTGTAGATAGTATAGCGGCACAGTCCTCCTGCTGGGCTGTAAATCAATCATTTTATTTTCCTTGGTTTCCAGACCACGGTACCTCAAAGAAGAAGAACTACAATCGTGCAATACATCAAGACACCAAGTAAAGGAAGTTCACAGGAAGGAATGTGCAGATAAATTCAGCTTTTATTCAAAACACCGGACTCTTCATATCACAAACCATTCCAGTTTAATAAAATATTCAAAGGTTTTTACACAAGTGAAATGCTCAACTCGTTTTGGTGATAACACACGTTTTTCAAGAGCAAAATAAAAAAACAAAGTGAAAGCTAAATCACACATATTTCTGTGCTTCCATCTCACCTATGATGGGAGGGATTAACATGTTGTGAGTTAACCCCTACCATTCACAGAAGCAGAAACCCTTTCATAAAGTATTATATAAATGGTTAATGTCGAGTGTTCCAAAATAAATGTAAAACATGTTAAATATGTTTTTTTCACATACAGCTGAGCATTTTTGTGAGATGAACACATTTTGAGGTAAAATATATTCCTTTTTTACAAAAAGATGTCCATGTGATATTTTTTTGTCAGATTTTTACAGTTTTGCTGCATCAGTTTCGAGTGATGGGTATTATATCCCTTTAATTCTGTGACAGATTCATAAATGATCATGTGCCTTGATTCCAGCTAATTAACCTTGAAATACTATGGCCCAGATTACGAGTTTTGCGTTAGAGGCTGTGCGGTGCTAATGAACAGTTTTCCCTCACCGCTTACTTACATGCAGCGCTGGTATTACGAGTTTTCAGAAACCCATCGTTAAAAGACAAGAAGTGAGCGTTGAGCAAAATTTTGTTCATTACCACACTCCAATACCAGCGCTGCTTAAGTCAGCGGTGAGCTGGTCGTACGTGCTCGTGCACGATTTCCCCATAGGAATCAACGGGGAGAGCCGGCTGAAAAAAAGTCTAACACCTGCAAAAAACAGCGTAAAACTCCTTAACGCAGCCCCATTGATTCCTATGGGGAAATAAAATGTATGTCTACACCTAACACCCTAACATGAACCCCGAGTCTAAACACCCCTAATCTTACACTTATTAACCCCTAATCTGTCGCCTGCATTATATTATTAACCCCTAATCTGCCGCTCCGGACACTGCCGCCACCTACATTATACTTATGAACCCCTAATCTGCTGCTCCCAACATCGCCGACACCTACATTATATTTATTAACCCCTAATCTGCTGCCCCCAACATTGCCAACACCTACATTATATTTATTAACCCCTAATCTGCCTCCCCCAATGTTGCCACAACCTACCTACATTTATTAACCCCTAATCTGCCGCCCCCAACGACGACGCCACTATATTAAAGTTATTAACCCCTAAACTTAAGTCTAACCCTAACACCCCCTAACTTAAATATAATTACAATAAATCTAAATAAATATTCCTATCATTAAATAAATTATTCCTATTTAAAACTAAATACTTACCTGTAAAATAAACCCTAAACTAGCTACTACATAACTAATAGTTACATTGTATCAATACAATTACCTAAATTAAATTAAATTAGCTAAAGTACAAAAAAACCCCACTAAATTACAGAAAATAATAAACAAATTACAGATATTTAAACTAATTACACCTAATCTAATAGCCCTATTAAAATAACCCCCGGCAATAAAAAAAACCCTAGCCTAAACTAAATACTACTACTAATAGCCCTTAAAAGGGTCTTTTGCGGGGTATTGCCCCAAAGTAATCAGCTCTTTTACCTGTAAAAAAAATACAAACAACCCCCCAACAGTAAAACCCACCACCCACACAAAAAAAAACCTAAGCTCCCCATTGCCATGAAAAGGGCATTTGGATGGGCATTGCCCTTAAAAGGGCAGTTAGCTCTTTTGCAGGCCCAAAGTCGCTAACCTAAAAATAAAACCCACCCAATACACCCTTAAAAAAACCTTACACTAACCCCCTGGAGATCGACTTACCAGGAGAAGTCTTCATCCAAGCTGGGCCGAAGTCCTCAACGAAGCCGGGAGAAGTATTCATCCAAGCTGGGCGAAGTGGTCCTCCAGACGGGCAGAAGTCTTCATTCAGACGGCATCTTCTATCTTCATCCATCCGTCGCGGAGTGGGTCCATCTTCAAGACATCCGACGCGGAGCATCCTCTTCATCCGACGACTAAAGCTGAATGAAGGTACCTTTAAGTGACATCATCCAAGATGGCGTCCCTTAGATTCAGATTGGCTGATAGAATTCTATCAGCCAATCGGAATTAAGGTAGAAAAAATTCTATTGGCTGAGGCAATCAGCCAATAGGATTGAATTCAATCCTATTGGCTGATCCAATCAACCAATAGGATTAAGCTTGCATTCTGTTGGCTGTTCCAATCGGCAGATTAGGGGTTAATAAAATTTAACTAATGTTTGCGAGACGGGAGTGCGGCGGTTTAGGGGTTAATATGTTTATTATAGTGGCGGCAACGTTGGGGGCAGCAGATTAGGGGTTAAAAAGTGTAGGTAGGTTGCGGTGACATTGGGGGCGGCAGATTAGAGGTTAATAAATATAATGTAGGTGTCGGCGATGTTGGGAGCAGCAGATTAGGGATTCATAAATATAATGTAGGTGGCGACAGTGTCCGGAGCGGCAGATTAGGGGTTAAAAATTTTATTTTAGTATTTGCAATGCGGGAGGGCCTCGGTTTAGAGGTTAATAGGTAGTTTATGGGTGTTAGTGTACTTTTTAGCATTTTAGTTATGAGTTTTATGTTACGGCGTTGTACCATAAAACTCATAACTACTGACTTTTAAATGCGTTGGGGATCTTGACAGGGAAGGGTGTACCGCTCACTTTTTGGCCTCCCAGGACAGACTCATAATATCAGCGCTATGGAAGTCCCATAGAAAAAAGACTTTACGAAGTTTACGTAAGTTGTTTTGCGGTAAGGCCAAAGAAGTGTGCGGTGACCCTAAACCTTCAAGACTCGTAATACCAGCGGGCATAAAAAAGCAGCGTTAGGACCTCAACGCTGCTTTTTTACCCTAAAACACAAATCGCAATCTAGCCTTATGTTTATTATGATAGGGACATTGGAGTTTAACATTAACGTTAATGTCCTTTTAATCTTTTCTGAAAAATGAACAAATGAGTAAACAAATATGATTATAGAAAAGAACATTACTGAGTAATGCATTATTAGTTAAAATGACAGGAAAAATTATAATGCAATAGGACTTTTTGGCCCTGCCAGGATAATTGCAGAAAAGTTTAACTCCTAAATAACTTCCTTTTGCATGCCCTTGGAGCCAAAACATGTACAAATTATTGCTGTATACATATAAAATCAGATGTGATTAGAGTTAAAATAAATATTGCATTTTTTCAGTCTAAAATATATTGCAACCTTCTTTATTCTCCTTATGCAAGGGTCTACTAACCATTGTTTTCATATGCCCTGGAAAATTAAGGATGTGAATGTATTTTGCCTCAGGATGGCAGAATGTCTTTTAACCTGGGGTTTCCCAAAGCCATTTACCCAAAAACCTCTGAGGGGCTTGCTTCAACTTTGTAGTGTAAAATGCCTGTTGAGTAAATGGGAATGACCACTAGTAATGCTATTATTCTCAGTTCATATAGAAAAGGCTTCATGTGTAATTGCAGCATGTTTCTAACCCACCAACCATTAGCAGATATTTACTGAGTCTGTAGTTTGCACAATCTGACTTTTGTGTTAACTTGCATAATAAAGGTGTTTCAGACCTTCCAACTGTCCTTATTTGAGAGGGACAGTCCCTGATTCTGAGTTCTGTCCTACTCTCCCTCTGAGACAGCCATATGTCCCTATTTGAAGAATTTTCCTTAGCCCCACCCACACCGCACCAAGACACACCCAAAAACTGCCTAAACACTCCCCTGACCACCCAAACACACCCCCTTAATCCGCCCTTCTAACCACTCACAATCCCACCCCTTGTTCCACCCACAAAATGGTGATGGGCCCCAATCAACCTCCCGAGTCCCTGATGCCCAGCCACAAATGTTGGGAGCTATGATGTTTTACTGCTCTATATTTTTTTTTATCATAACTTATGTTTTGTGTTTTTTCCTTCCTTATACTTGCAGAGAAGCAGAGAGAAAAAAAGAGAGATTAATCAAAAGAAGAAAATATAGCTTAGACAGGTATGACAATAGCTAAGCTATGCCAAGATAGAGAACAGTACAAGAGTGGTAGGACAGATACAAATGAGCAGAGAGATATCCCTCTCTCCTGGCAAATCTTTATCTTTTACACAGGAAAACCTTTACTAATTTCTTATGCCAGGTTATTCTCTGGTTAAAGTAACGGCAAAGACAAAATTTAATAATTTAGATAAATTGTGAAATAAAAAAACAATTATGCTTACCCGATTTGTTCCGGATGATAAGAGTCCACAGGAATTCATTAAAATCTGGGATATGCTTCCCACCAATAGGAGGAGGTCAAAAGCCCACACAAGAGCTTTAGTCCCTTCCCACCTCCCCCTCACCTCAGTTTAACGTATAGCGAGCAGAGAAAAGGAAACAGATAGGTAGGAAAGACAAAAGCAGGGACTACAAAGGTCATTTTATAGACACACTTTCTGGGAATCTTACTGAGCATTTGCACAAGCTCTCAGGGTATACATATACAGGTGGCCCTCGGTTTACAACGGTTCAATTTACACCGTTTCAGAATAACAACCTTTTTTTCCAGTCATGTGACTGCTATTGAAAAGCATTGAGAAGCAGTACATTTATTAAAATAGCCAGTAGGTGGAGCTGTCCGCTTGTGTTGCAGCAAAGCCAAGCAAGCTGAAATGAATCAGTTTAACCAGACCTGAGCTATCAAGCAAAGATTTTTAAAGGAACAAGATCTTCCTGTCTATAAATCAGTCCAGATTGGAATGCATAGAAAGAACTGTTTGCAGAAAAATGCAAGTGAAGTCTGTGTTGTGGTTATTTTATTAGGTTTATAATGCTGTTTAGCAAATGTTTTTGTTCATTTAACTTAGTTTAATTATATATTCTGTGTTGTGTGATTATTTTATTAGGTTTAAAATGCTGTTTAGCATTTAAAGTCTTCATTTCAAAGCTTTAAAAAAGAACGTATTAGGTGTTACTTATTACAATTTTGAGAGGGGCCTGGAACCTAACTCCCTCACTTCCCATTTACTTACATTATAAACTGGGTTTCAATTTACAATGGTTTCGATTTACAACCATTCCTTCTGGAACCTAACCCCGGCGTAAACTGAGGGCTATCTGTACTAGTCTGTGATTGGCGGATGTCTGTCACATGATATAAGGGGCTGGAAAATGGGAGAGTAAAATTGTGTCCGAAAATAATCATCTACTGCTTATTTGAAATTCAGAGTAGACGTTAAATCATTGTCTTTTTATGATGTACTTGTTAATTATGCAATTCTCCTGCATTGAGTGGTCCTTTAAGGAAAGGGAGGGACAGAATAAGGCAGTTCCTATTTTGCTGGAACCTGTGGTCTGAAGGCGTTTCCTGCCAATAACCGTTTCCCCAAAAAAAAAAAAAATCTTTAAAGAATGTGTGCAAAGAAATGTTGAAGCTTTACAAATCTACTCCAATTGATACATAATTTATGACAGCCCAGGAAGTAGCAACTGAACTGGAATAATGAGCAGAGATATGCCTAGGAGGAGACTTCCCTGCCACCAAGAAGTTCTGAAAATCACTTGATTGAACCAAAAGCTAGAGCTACCAGTATCCTTCTTGCCTGTACAGAAACCAGAATAGAGAACAGACAAACTGAACTTTGGAATCCTTAGTAGCTTAAAGGAATATATTTAAAGGGACACTGAACCCAAATTTTTTATTTCATGCTTCAGAAAGAGCATGCAATTTTAAGCAACATTCTAATTTACTTCTATTATCAATTTTTCTTCGTTCTCTTGCTATCTTAATTTGAAAAAGAAGGCATCTAAGCTAAGGAACCAGCAATGGTTCAGTACCATGGACAGCACTTGTTTATTGGTGATGTCCAATCAGCAAGGACAACCCAGATTGTTCACCAGAAATGGGCAGGTATCTAAACTTACATTCTTGCTTTTCAAATAAACATACCAAAAGAATGAAGAAAGTTTAATAATAGGAGTAAATCAGAGAGTTGCTTAAAATTGCATGCTCTATCTGAATCACAAAAGAAAAAATGTGGGTTCAGTGTCCCTTTAATGCTCTAGATGATTCAAAGAAGGTATAACAATTCTTGTTTAAAATGTTCTGCAAAAACAATTTTAGAGAAAAACATACTGGGTAAAAAGAACATTCTTATTCTTATGAAAACCCAGAAAAAAGGGAGAATTGCAGGAAAGCAGAGAATTTTGAAATTCTTCTAGCTGAAATACAAAATTATTGAAAGAAACTGCAGGAAAAAAATATTAAAAACTATGCTAAACAAAGGTTCAAGGGAAGTCCTCGAATAAGAGAATAACTAAATACAATTCCATGGAGGATAAATAGGTCTAACAAATAGCCTAATTCTTTCCAAATCTTGAACAAAGATATAAACATTAGAAAGACTGGCTAAATTCTTATGTAAAATAACTGAAAAAAGTTCAAATTTGGCCCTTCAATGAACTAACTGACAATCCATTGTCAAGACAACCTAGCAGAAATTGAAGACTCCACCAGATCCTAAAGAAATGCCAGGAAAAAATAAGAACACCACTCAAATAAAAAAAATCCAAACATGTGGAAAATTCTTTGGGAAACTGGTTTCCTAGTTCCACAGAGAGACATAACCCAATACAAAGAAAACTCTATGTCACAGAATTAGGTGTTCAATTTCTACACTATTATATTAGATATTTTATTTTTTTACAGCCTACTCAGATATTGAACCCTGAACTGATGTCTTGAATTGCAGTGTGTCACCCCTGAGACCCAAGTTAGCCTAAAGAAATTAAGGAGGCACTTTGGCATCTGAACCAGGTAAGTATACCAGGTCCTATTCAAGTCCAAGCTGGAACTATCTGGATTACTGAAGCAGACTTCTAATTCAAGCAAAAATTCTTGGAATAAAACCAAATGAAAGAAAATCAGATGAATTAGACAATAATTTCCATGGGCTTTCTAAGGCATCTATCAAGTGTGCATTTAGATCCCTGGATTTGACACGGTACCTGGAAGATCACAGTTCAAGTGGAAAATCATCTGACTGTATCCGGCAAAAACTTGAGAGACTACTCACCTGGAAGAACAGAGGACTGCTGATAAATCCACTTTCCAGTTCTACACTTCAGAAAAGAGAACATCTGAAAGAGAACATTGAATCTGCTCTACCCAAAACGGATTTAGGATACCTCTAGCATAGCTAGGTGACTGCAAATCTGTCCATAACGATAATTTCTTTGTTTTGGATGAGTCATGACTGAAGACACGAGCTCTAAGAAGATAGATTCCTTGTTTCCAGAGAAGTCCAAAATTCTAGTTTTCCTTGCAACTCCTAGTCAGCACTCCAGAAAACTGACAGCTGTATTGAGGAGTTTACCTTAAGTGATTGATAATTAGATTTAATCAAAGTAGGTTCTGCATAAGAAAAAAGGACATATTATACAAATATAGAAAGGACTATCTTAAAAGTAAGAAAAAACAGCACTCACAACTGTATTCTGTATTGTAGAGATACATTGTTGGCATATGACATTGCAAACAGCATAACATAAGATACATGTATTTATCAAATAAAGTACATGTAATTAGCATGTTCTACAAAAACAACTAAGCATACAATGAGGGACTAATATTTAAAAAATAAAGAACATATAATTAGCATGTTCTGTTTATACAGAATCTACAATGCAGATAAAAGGAATATGCAATTAGCAGATACAGTACATGTGATCAGTATGGTCTGTCAAGTATGTCCTGGGTCCACAAAACATTGCATTGAAACAATAGGGTACAATAAAATACAAAAACAATATTAATACATAATATATGCAAAATTTAACATAGAACAGGTAGGAAATATATAATCAACCATGACAGTTCCATTCTGTTTTGAGATATGCAAAGAGGGATCTCTTAAAGGATTTTAGTCTTGGGGAAGGTTTGAAAGTGTGTGGAAGGTCGTTCCATAATTGTGGTGCTCTGTAGGAAAAGGAGGATTGAGCTGCTTTCTTTTTTTATTGAGGTAAACTAAATAATGTGCTGGTACTGGATCGGAGGTTATGGGAGGTGGGAACAGTCGGGGAGAGCATTCTGCTCAGGTAGGGTGGGAGATTCCCAGAAAAGTTCTTAAACACAAGGCTGGAAAGATGGAGGGTGCGTCTGGATTCCAGCGGCAGCCAGTTTAGTTATTTTAGCATGTCACAATGGTGGGTCCTGTAGTTACATTGTAGCACAAAGCGTCAGAACGAGTTATACAATGTACTACGTTTATTTAGGTGAGTTTGCGGTGTAGGTGCATATACTACGTCCCCATAATCCATGATTGGCATCAGCATTTGCTGTACAATATTTTCCTTTACTGTAGGGCTGAGGCAGGATTTGTTTCTGTACAGGGCACCTAGTTTTTGATAGAACAAATATAGTTGTGCATATGTTTTATGTACTGTGACATACTATAAATCTACAGAAACCTCAGGTTGTGCATATAAAATACCATAGTGTGTAAGCAGCACATGCAAGTTATCATATCCCTTTGACAGGGAAGGCATAATACATAATAAAGCAAAATGAAAGGAATCTGCTCTCATACGTTGATATGCAGTCTATTTAGACTTGGCTCCTCACATAAATACACATCAGTTCTGATAGAAGTTATGAGCTGCTTGTATAAATAAAGATTTTATAACCTTTCAGATGTTGCTGTACCTAATATGAAGCAAACTGATCATGCAATAATAATTTAAAAGACAGACATGTACATGGTATTACCGCATATGTAGTGTTCTGTCAAAAACAGAAGACACATATACATACTGCATAGCCACTATTTGACATGAACTGAGTATAAACCATCAATAAATTATTATACTGACGTTGCACAATCATGCACCAAGTAAATGGAAAGGTATTGTGTAAATTGTTGTAACCTAAAACATGGAGGCCTATTTATCATATGTCTGTCGGACCTGATCCGACAGTGCGGATCAGGTCTGACAGACATCGCTGAATGCGGAGAGCAATACGCTCTCCGTATTCAGCACCCCTGCAGATTCGTGGCCAATAGGCCGCCAGCAGGGGGTGTCAATCAACCCGATCGTACTCGATCGGGTTGAATTCCGGTGATTCCTGTCCGCCTCATCAGAGCAGGCGGACAGGGTTATGGAGCAGCGCCAGAAACACGGGCCCTGCAGGTTCGCCAGAAAGACGGGCCCTCAAGCTCCGTACGGATAGATAGGCCTTGTTGTATTGTCAAAACAGTGTCTACATCTTTAAGGTGTTTGTGTATATGTAATGAGATTGTATGTTCTGAAGCACATGCAAATAAACATTTAACCATACACATAATCCAGGAACATTGTCTAAAATCTTTAAATTAGTATGTTCTGTAAACACAGAATCTATCTTACATACAAAAAATACATGTAATTAGCCAATACAGGACTTGTAATTAGTATGTTGTGTCAGAACAGAAACTATATTGTGTATATTATGTAACATTTAGGGCAAGATTACAAGTCATGCGTATGATTTTTCCGCACGCGATATGGTCTTTTCGCAAACAATTTCCATTGTGCAGGTATTACAAGTCTTGAAAAATCGCAATTGCACGCACACAAAATCCCCTTTTACGCAACAATCCTTTCTGCGCTCGAAGAGCAGTTTTGCCCATCATAAAAATTTACAAAACACTTCAAAAATACATTACAAAGTACAGTTACACTCATATTAACCCTGTCTAATAAAAAAATATTTAAAAAAACTATTGCACACAAAAGTTATAAGGAATCAAAGATATGCGATCTTGGGTGTCTTCACATTGACATACATACACATACATAGAGAAACATGGATTTATATATATATATATATATAGATAGATAGATAGATAGATAGATAGATAGATAGATATGTTTAACTATGGAGATAATGAAAATATTTTACATTACAATCTTATCCACATTAAACAATATCTCAGAGGGAGTTTCAATGAGCTATTCGCATATAGATCTCGAGATATCTACACATTTATATATATATTCATATACATATCTCGCTATAAATAGATATATCAGTCCAAAAATCATCACATATATAGAGAAATATTTATTTAGAAATAAATAGAACATATTCCGTTATGAAAACATTTTCGCAATATGAAATTTTCGCATTTCCATGTACTCTTTTCAAGGAGAATACATCATTCTTTGCGCAACAAACTATTGCATAGCTGGTTAACCTTACAGACTGGAAAAGTTTTGCAATGTATATAGAGGTGCTGCACAGAGGTATTTTCTATAGATCTACCCTCTATTAAATGTAATATAATCACAGGGGGAACAGACATGTTAGAATCCCTAAAAATACCAAAAAAATTTCATCTATAACAATGTGAATAATGAACAACAAATGCAAAAATTGCAAGAAAACGAAAATTAAACATAGTGTTCCAACCCATTGTCTAACAAAACATCAAGGCAACCCCCACATTTTTAAATTTATTCCCATATATTTTATTCCCAGGTCAGTAGACTATAATAGAACCAACAAACTCAGACAACGAGAAACTTTCTGGATTTTTAAGTTAAAAACACTATTTCCCGAAGGTTTAAATGCGAACTTAGACCTAGCAGCCTTTAATTAATATCCAGAAATAATAAAAAACACACCTAAATCAGACATCCATAACTGATAAGATCAAAGACTATCAATAACATTTACACTCGGATTTAGATTAAAATATATTAATACACTATGAATCAATATTAGAATCATAATGATTAGTGGCGTTTTAATTAGGTTTATTATTTATTTATTATTAATATTTTTTACTCATTATTTTTACATATTAATACAATTTCCAGCTGGACATTATTTATTGGAAAATATTATCAGCCCTATCTGTTTACGACTTAGTTTCAACAATTGTAGTATAACAGAAACATATTTCAATACGCTTTACACTCACCAATTATTCTTCGATACTCGGAAGGGCTAATATTTGCCATTCTTATTATTCAGAATGACAAATATATGCAATAGCAAAATACTCATTGTTTGACACCAATCATATATTGCACAACACATTAAATAGTAAACATACATATTTCACTCTCAATGAGGCATGTAATTTTGCATCGTCAGTGCAAAAACTAGGTACTGTTATAATGATTAAACAAACCCTAGGATGTTAACTTTTAACTTGTTCCATATTCATATGGTACATTATATTTAACAATCTATTCCTTAACAATTTATTACTATTATTATTTGGGATCACAACACTCATCGAACTGATAATTTAATAAACTCTGGATTTATATGTTACTAAAAAAGATAATACACTGATGAATCAATTTCAGAGGCATAGTGAAGACTATTATATTATACAAAGATCATCTACATACACATATATTCAAAATTATAGTGCTCTTATTTCCATAGCCGTGAGGTTTGAAATTAAATGATCAATTTTCGAAACCCAATTCTGGTAACCACTGTATTCACGCTTACAACCAGATCATGTTCCTTTTTATCACATCTCACTTTTTTCTTAATAGTTTCAAATAATACCACACACTCTTTTTAATTATTCGAAATTCTAATATGCTTTATTTATTTATACATACCAATTCCTATACACACACAATCTCGAGAAACAACTATAGGCATTTATTTCATACTCTTTTTTACAAACACTCTGTATTCAATATCAAAAATCAGCAACAGATATATGAAACAGTTTAGAAACATTTTGTAACAATATTGTGACATACACCGACACTAACTACCAATCTACAGATTTTACAATCAATGCTGATAAGATTCACAGAATTTGTTTGGCCTTGATTGGTCTCTTTTTAAAACTATGACAACTTCCGTTTTTAATCACCTGTATATAAGGTTGCAATGTACTAGTAAATTTATCCCTTGTTTTTATGCCTGAGGAAAAGACCATTGGTCTAGAAACGCGTAGCAAAAACCTGGATTGATTAAAGATTTTAACTTTATTATACGGAAGTTGTCTCTTACGATTATTTACCTTACCTGGAGAGGTATTTTATGTCTAATACTCATTGGAGGCTGCAGTGCACATGGTGCAGAGACGCTGATTTGCTTTAATCAAGCAACGCTGAGATCCACCTGTTTGCACCACATCCAAGGCCACCCAGTGTGCTAATCGAACAACGCTGAGATCTACCTGACTGCATCTTGTTCGAGGCCACCCAGTGTGCTAACCGCTGAGAGTGTTAGTCTGCCTGATAGCACCGGTCACAGAATGGTGCTGAGCTGTTCGGTAAGCCTTTTTGAATTCTTTGCCTTCTGAACCTGTATCAACAGTATCACGCTATGTGGCGCCCTCTTTCTCACTTTTAATTTTTAGAAATCTTCACGCCGAAGACCAGAGGAGCCTTGCCGCCGACATCTTTTTGTCTTATACTGGTATTGACTTTCTGCCCTATTTCACGGAAGCCATTTGGTTTGTTTACAGTTTCACTTTTTGTACTCACCCAGCGCACCCCGCTCTAGGTTCCCCTCGGGGTTCCTTGTCTGACTTCTGAGAGGAAATACTTGTATTCCCACAGGAAGAGGCTAAGGGACGAGTCCCCAGGACGCCTGAGGGTAGTTATAGCTGAAATCCCACAGAGAGATGCTGTGCACATAACAAGGTATTCCTATGCCTCTGTCTCATTCAGTTTTCTGAAATCTTTTTTTCTGCTGATCTCTTGTTACTGAATGAATCTGCATCAGGGGTTAAGGATCTCACATTGGTTTTAGCTCCCATGAAATCCATTTTTTGTATAAAATAGCTGGAGCACCTCGATCTTCAGCTTTTCCTCATGTGAGGTTGAGATTAAGCTGAGGAGAGAGGGGAGGTGGGAAAGGATGAAAGCTATTGTGGGGGCTCTAAGTCTCCTCCTAGTGGTGGGAAGTATATCCCACGTTATGGAATTCCTATGGACTCTTATCATCATATGAAAGAAAATCCAGTTTCCTTCTATCATCAAATGTTCTTATTTATGGTATGCATTGTTGAAGAGTAAGCCTAGGTAGGTACTTTATAAGAGCTCAAGAGAGTGTACATGTCTTTAGTACTCTATGACAACTGTGTCTGCAACAAAGTATAAGAGTGAGGGCCAACTTCATAACACATTGGGGCTGCAAATTAATATTATAAGCCTTAAGGGCAGCATATTAATTTATGAATATTAAACACACAAAAAATATATTTCCGAAAAATATCTAGTGCCACTGGGCCAGATTTAGGTAATGTTGCAGGGTACCATCTATCCGCTGTTCTCCCCTTCAGAGGGCTAATTTAAGTTTGCTCATTAACCAGAAGTCACCAAAGTCCATATATTTATATACACATTCCCGCTTTTGAGCTCCTATGAACCTACCCATGTTTACTCTTCAGCAAAGAATACCAAGAGAATTAAGCAAATTAGATAAAAGAAGTAAATTAGAAAAGAAAATTGTGTGGTCTATCTGAAAGTTTATTTTTCAGTTTACTATATCTTTAACATCACTGCTTTACGATTGTATAAATAAATGCTAAGTTTATTTCATACTGCATTAAATATTATTAAGCACACAATTTATTATTATTATTTTAGCTTGTGTATCTCATAAATGTTGAAGTTCCAAGCCTAATTATTTTTTTCTATGTAACTCATCAGTCCAGTCTTCACAAAGAACAGGAAAACATTATGTTTAATAAAGGCAAAAAAGCATCAAGATGGAAATACTTGTCTGTTGATTATATTTCTCTTTTGTACAAAATAAAATATTATTTGCCATGGTTGAACAGTTTTCCCTGCTATATTTTCTTTTCATGTTATACAGGAAACAAGGAACACAAATATTTAATATGGCATAGTTATTGGAGCATGCTTTGCATTCAGTTGTTAACTTTAAAAAGAAGTTGCAGACGTCATTCTATTGGCTCTATACATTGTTTGTTGACTTTACAATAAAGACAGCTACATTTGATCAAGGCAATGGGAACAAATAAAGCACACATGGACCAGCACATGCATGCACACACACAATTTGATTTTTTTTTTAAAAACATACATATAGGGGCATATTTATCAAGCCCCTTCAGGCTCGCCGGAAACAGAAGTTATGAAGCAGCGGTCTAAAGACCGCTGCTCCATAACTTGTCTGCCTGCTCTGAGGTGGCAGACAGAAATCAACCTGATTGGATATGATCAGGTTGATTGACACCCCCTGCTACCAGCCGATTTGCCGCAAATTTGTTTGCAAGAACTGCTGGTACAATGATAAATGCTGACAGCATATGCTGTTGGCATTTATCAATGTGCGGCGGACATGATACGCTACTTCGTTGTCAGTATATGGCTGGGTTATAATACAATGTATTTAATAATTATTCTTTAAACAAACCCCCAATAAAATGCATATACAAAACCATAAAATTAATGTAAACTCCTAAATTCTTTATATTAGTTAAAATGTATAGACACATTGAATTATATTTATAGAAACCCAGATATGAATCAAACTATACAATGTTTAAACTGTTACAATATTCTTTACAAAGCAAACCAAATTGTAACTTTAGAATTAACCTTATTCACAATTGAATTGCATTAAAATACCACAATGAGATACCAAGATATGAGCCACTAACATTCAGATTAATACAACTAAGCTATTTAACCCAAAAATTATTTTATACCACTCTAATTAAAATACTAGACATTATCTATATTCTTACTGTAAACAGTCAGTTTATATACCAATTTATCTAAGCTGAAATAAATTCTTAATTATCTACAATTAAGACAAATTCTAAAATATATTTTCAAAGATAAATTACTCAGCATACAAAAGACAAGCTTAAAAATATACAAGACTATGAATGCAAGCTAAAATACAAAGTGCCCCTTTAAATCTATTAACTGCAATTAGTTATAGTTACCAAATTCCTTTGATTTAAATATATATATATTTATCAATCGTGTATACTTCACCAAAAATAAACAAATCTATATTTCAGCTTCCAATATTCCTTGTTTCACCTCATATGAAAATAAGGGTATTTGCAATGTGGATAAAAAAAGTAGCCCAATTTGCTTAAAAATGACTGTGTCCCAACGCAGCCAGTTATCAGTCCAGAGTTCAGCAAAAAGTTTGCAGCAGCCTCCTCTTGCATTCAGCTTATATATCTTAATCATTGGTGAAATGATATGATAGTCCCTTCGGAAACTTGTCTGTGATTTGCCCTTGGATCTGAACATCTCATAGGTTATTTTTGGGAGATGACTCCCTGAGCAGCCAAAGGCCTTTTGGCTGTAATACCGTCTCTGATCTATAGGTTGCAGCATACATTAAGGAATGCAGCCCTATCATCAAACATTGTTAAACAGTCTAATTATTTAACCTTAAAATGTTATATTCAACATATTATGATCCCTTGTATTAATAATTCATGTTTCATATATGGTTCGCATAGTTTCATTTTCTCTGATCATTTTAAGACCAAACGTGAATATTTTCCACTTATAATATATTAAAATGTGTTTAAAATCATATTTTCTATTAAACGATTTAAGAGGATTATAATATCTTCATCATGGATTTAATTACGTTTTCAGTTATCATCTTAATATGACATACATACCTAGAGAACAGCAAACACATGTCACCTTCATATAACTTTATCTACATTGGATTACCATCCCATACAGATCAATATTCTATATCTGTATATTTCTTTTTGAGTGTATAAAACATGGGATATTATTTAAAATACCAATTATATATGTACTTATTTGATGCCTGAAAAATATAAAGGAATAGGTTATTGGCCATTTTAAATCCTTAAGACATTCTATGCTTTCAAAAATACATAGGTTAAGACATGCTGAAATCAGGATTTTTAGGTTTTCAGCTTCCAATATTACCTTTCTTAGGCATAGACAATCTCCCAGGTTCATGTGTTCATATTTAATATGTTGTCTGAATATATATGTTCATTTGAGTATCTCAAACTCACATGAAAACCTGGCACAATTCCTTTTGCAAGATTCATTTTTTTAATTTCATACAGAGACTTGAAATGCTAATTTGTCTGGGGCTGCCCAGGGGACAATTCACACCAGGTGATATCTAGTAATTTCTTCAGCTAAAAACTGTTTCTTCGAATCTCATTAGGCCTCAAATGTAAAATATTAGACATCATGTCTCTATCAATCCAGGGGTTACTGTGATCTAGGTAATGAGACAAATGCTCTCTTTTGAACTCTTAAATGCTATGTTAATCAGGGGAAGTGTATCTTATGTCTGATTTAAGACCTGGAATACACAGCCATCTAGATTACCATCTTTATGAAGTAATTTGCCTTTCTTTGAAATGACTGTCTGATCTAACTAGACCAAATGTCTTTTCTTTGTTCTCACCTGAATGCATTGTAATTTTGCATATTGAGTGGGGGGATGATTGAATTGTGGTCAGCCAGGCATCTAATGTCTTACAAATAAATGAATCATTTGGTGTAGACAGCCATATATATATTAAATAATATATATATATATATATATATATATATATATATATATATATATATATATATATATATATATAAAATTTAATAACATTCACAGATCTTCTGACATAATCCCCCCTTCCAATTGTCAATGGATGTAGGGCACTTGTATTGGAATTGGCTTAAAGTCAGTGGTACTTGGTGAGGATGTTGAAAATATGCATTATAGACAGTCTTCTATGAAGAGAGTCTGTTATTTTTGAGCCTTCATGCTCATTAGTTAGGCATCTTTAAACTATAATATTTCTTTAGTACATATGGGGATATGACATTTCATTCTCCCTCTATGACTTGTAGGTGGGATCTAGGATGGCATGCTCGCAACTGATTAATATGGACCCATTTATCCATAAAAGTATCATTTTTGGGTATCCTAATTTTATAGGCGACTGGAGATATTTTGTCAGTAACGACAAAAGGACCCCTCCATGATGGAAGAAATGTTTTCTCCTTAACCTGATCTCTTTCAAAGTTATAAAGATAAACTTTATCATTTATTTCATATTCCTTTTTGGATGTTTTGCGATCATAATAGGTTTTAGTGGCAGTTGCAGCCTTCTCTAAGTTCCTTTGAGCAAATGCAAAGGCATATTGCAGGTGCTTCCTTAGGTTCTCCACATATTGATGCATATTGGCAGTGTTTATCAAGTTCTGGTCTGATGTACGGTACAGTAGATGCTGAGGTAGAACCATTATTCTACCAGTCATCAGTTCAAAAGGTGACATCTTGGTAGAACTACTTGGAGTTGCTCTTAATGCCATTACGACTAGAGGTAGTTTTGCATCCTAGTCTTTACCCGTTTCACTCACAAACATTTTGAGGATTTTCGCAATGGACTGGTTGTAACGCTCTACCCCACCACTTGAGGCAGCTCTATATGCAATATGGAGCTTTCTTTTCACCCCTAGTATTTTCCAGATTTTGGTCATCAATTTGCTAATGAAGTGAGTTCCCCGATTGGATTTGATTCTTTGGGGCAAACCAAATCTTAAAAAAATGTGATTGATAAGCAATGCTGCACATGTTTCAGCACTGTTGTTAGGTGTACTGATGCTCTCTACCCATTTAGTGAACAGGCATGTCACTGTTAACATGTATTTGTTACCTCTTGATGACCTAGTTACTGGACCAATAAAATCAATTTGTATATCTGACCATGGCATTACCAACCCCCTTTTCTGCAATGGTGCTCTATGCGTTGGTGCAGTGGGTTGGAACTGTGGACAGATTAAACAACCTTGACAGTAGGTTTGAACATCTTTCAACATGTGCGGCCAAAAGGCATAATCACGCAATATTTCATATGTGAGCTTGGCACCACGATGACCAGATGTGGGGGCATCATGGGCATGTTGAAACATTAGACCTCTGAACTTGTTGGGTACCATCCATTGCTGGATGCCAGTTTTGGAGGTTCTAATTAACAAACCATCCTGTAACTTGAATTGTGACCTGGATTTCATTAAAATTCATTTTTCATTAAAAAGTTCTTCCTTGCCAATACAATCATCTTTTGAGATGGGGTTGCTTTCAGGATCTTCTATGTGTTTATTGAAGATGCTTACAATGGGGTCTTCTTTTTGACTAGTGGTCAGGTCCTCACTAGGAGAATCCTGACTCCATTGTACCAGGTTAGGCTCACTCTGGTATTTAGCCTGGTTTCTGGTAATGGCTTCTACCTGAATTGCACCCATTAAGTGGTCGATATTAAGGAGTTCTCCAGTTATGGCTCCTTGTTTGGCTAATGAATCTGCAAGATCATTGCCTTCCTTATCAGGACATTGAATTCTGAAATGACCCTTGGTCTTCTTCCAGTGTATGGTTAAATCATTGGATACCACCAGATTATCTCGCAGAACAACTTGCCATGTTTGACTGGTTTGTTGTTAGTTTTCTGCATGCCATTTCTTTTCCAAAATGGCAGGTATTCAACAAAACTGTCATGCATGCAATTTGAGTCAGTAATGATCACATATTCATGAATGCCATGTTAAATAGCCATTTCAATGGTTTTTTAGAACAGCAGTGAGTTCTGCAACTTGACTGGATCTTTGTCCAATGTTGAAACCTACAGAAATATGTGGCAATCCGCTTGCCCAAATTATACCAGTGCCAGCGACTAGTCTGCACTCATTATCAATAGTGGCATGGTAAGAACAACCATCAACATATACCCAAGGTAATGTTTGACTAATTCTTCCCCATGATCCTTAGCAGTACAGTCGTGGAGCTCAGCAAGCCCCTCTGCGACTGGATTCTTTTTATTCTGCTTGTAGCAAATTTCTAAAGGCCAGCCTTGTAAGGAAAGAGTCCAAGCTGTTATGTGGCTATTAGACAAAGTCCCATCTCTATTTTTTTGCCTTGTATATAGCTGCGGAAATTTTGTAGAGCTCATATTGAAGATGCTTACAATGGGGTCTTCTTTTTGACTAGTGGTCAGGTCCTCACTAGGAGAATCCTGACTCCATTGTACCAGGTTAGGCTCACTCTGGTATTTAGCCTGGTTTCTGGTAATGGCTTCTACCTGAATTGCACCCATTAAGTGGTCGATATTAAGGAGTTCTCCAGTTATGGCTCCTTGTTTGGCTAATGAATCTGCAAGATCATTGCCTTCCTTATCAGGACATTGAATTCTGAAATGACCCTTGGTCTTCTTCCAGTGTATGGTTAAATCATTGGATACCACCAGATTATCTCGCAGAACAACTTGCCATGTTTGACTGGTTTGTTGTTAGTTTTCTGCATGCCATTTCTTTTCCAAAATGGCAGGTATTCAACAAAACTGTCATGCATGCAATTTGAGTCAGTAATGATCACATATTCATGAATGCCATGTTAAATAGCCATTTCAATGGTTTTTTAGAACAGCAGTGAGTTCTGCAACTTGACTGGATCTTTGTCCAATGTTGAAACCTACAGAAATATGTGGCAATCCGCTTGCCCAAATTATACCAGTGCCAGCGACTAGTCTGCACTCATTATCAATAGTGGCATGGTAAGAACAACCATCAACATATACCCAAGGTAATGTTTGACTAATTCTTCCCCATGATCCTTAGCAGTACAGTCGTGGAGCTCAGCAAGCCCCTCTGCGACTGGATTCTTTTTATTCTGCTTGTAGCAAATTTCTAAAGGCCAGCCTTGTAAGGAAAGAGTCCAAGCTGTTATGTGGCTATTAGACAAAGTCCCATCTCTATTTTTTTGCCTTGTATATAGCTGCGGAAATTTTGTAGAGCTCATACAGTAGATAAGAGGGCTTTTTCGCAATGGCTAAATTTTATTTCTACTGGGGATAGAGTTTTTCTCGCATAAGCAATGACTTTGCTTAAATTATCATTCTTTTGGTATAAAACAGCACTCATGCTTAAATCTGTGTAACCTGTTTCTAAGAAGAAAGGTTTACCACCTTCAGGGTACGCTAAGCAAGGTGCTTGAGTGAGTTTCCTCTTCAGCTCTCTGATGGCTGTCTCTTGAGTATCACTCCAGTGCCATTTCACATCTTTCTTTAGAAGAAGTAGCAGTGGTTTAGCTAATTTTGCATAATTATCAATAAATTTGAGAGAATAATTTGTCATACCCAGGAATGATCTCAATTCCTTTAAGTTAGTTGGGATTTTAGAATTTATTATAGCTTCCACCTTTTTCTTCTGAGGATTTAACCCTTCAGAAGTAACTTCATGTCCTAAGAAGTTTACATGAGTGCTGCACCATTGAGCTTTTTGTAGGGATAATTTGACACCTGCCCTTTTAAGTTGGCTGAGGATGTGTTTAAGTTCTGTGATGTGTTTTTCAAAGTCTGTGCTTTTGATTAAAACATCATCAACATAAGATAAGGTCCCTCTTTCCAGTGCATCAGGCATTGCCTTATGTTTGAATACAGCAAATTCATGTCCTGAATTTATGTATCCAAATGGGAGTCTCTGGAATGCACACTGGACCTTTTGGAATGAGAATGCCAGCTTATATTGGTCCACCTTCTGTACCTTTATGGTCCAATATCCCTGTGCACAATCAATGGCAGTGAACATTTTAGATCCCTGCATCTGTGTTAGGCACTGGTCAATATATGGCACGGGCCAGCAAGACATGTACACTTGTTTGTTTAGCTGTCTTAAATCAGCACACAAACGTCATTGTCCATTGGGAATAAGAACACCTAGAATAGGATTGTTATAAGAGCTGTGCACCTGTCTGATAATACCTTTTTCTTCCAAGTGCCTTATGATTTCTGCAAGAGAATCATATGAGGCTAAAGGAAGTCTGTATTGTTTAACAAAGACAGGTGGTGCATTGGGATCTGTATGTATACTTGCAATGTTCAAGTCTGTAGTCCCACAGTCATAAGAATCCCTAGCAAAAATATCCTTGTACTCCATCAGGAGTTCTTGCAGCTGTCGGTGTTCATCATCACTGGAACAGCCATTAGCTAAGGAAATTTGCTCTTCGACTATTTGCTGAAATCCTCCAACCAAGAGGTGAGGTCCCCTTGATTATAATTTATATTGCCCCCACAATTCTGGGTATTGGGGTATTCTTGCTGTTTAATCAGTTGATCAAACACCAGGGAGGCTTCTTCAATTTTACAGATGCCTTCCTCTGAGCTGAAGGGATAAATAGACTGAATTGTAAATAGCCCCTCTGGTATAGATGCAAATGATTGTTCTATTAATTGTTCTTCAGTTAAGTATCCTTCAGGTATTAGCCCAATTACATTATTCTGGAATCCAAAAGTGTAATTGATTCCAGCACATATCCTATGGTAGTTCCCTTGGATACGGTTATATCCTGTGGGGTCATGTTATGCACAATAACATGTATTGGAATAGTTCCAATATTTACCATAGGAGTATGGGTAATTGTTATACCTAGATTTTGCATTCTATGGGAGAGGCAAATTAGTGTTTCAGAAGTTTTTAATTTCTGACCACTTTTTACCTGTAAGGGTAAGAGGAATTTATCAGTCTCAGCAGGGATTATAACATTGTTAGACACCTGCATTTTTACAGCATATGGCAATTGCTGGTTTGATTTTAGTGCAGCATTTTCATCCTGAAATACTTCAGGGTCCCCCTTTAACCTGCTCCAGAGGCAAGAGTTAATCAAATCTATTTGTATGGCATATCTATGTAAGAGATCATTGTCAATGTATATTTGATTATGGGGAGTATTTAAAACTAAAAACAGGTGCTTTGCTGATTTATTACCTATATAGATAGATAATAAGCATTTAGCTGTGACATTATAGCTTTCTGACCTGTCATCCAGGCCATGGACACAGTGGTCATGGGGAGAAAGATATTTAATCACTTTAGGTTCAGCTATTTGTGCTAATAAGCCTTCGCTTATATAGCTAGCTTTCTGTTTTAAGTTCAATTTAGCATATTTGGTTTTACCAAGGTCATGCACTTGTATAGGGATAAATAGATCATTCTTAACAATCTCAATTCCTGTGAGGTATTGAGTGTGGTCTCCCCCCTTAGGGATTTTATGATCCCCCTTGTGGAGAGATATGGTTAATACATCACTGTCTAAGGAAATATTTGCTATCTTTCCAGGCGAAATTTTAAAAGTATTACCATCAGAGCCGCTTAAAGGAGTCTGATCATCTATTTGTAGGATAGTGATTTCAGGTATAGAGTTATTCCTGAAATGAATCTCCACAGCATCTGGCTTCTCTTCCACCATGTGACAGTTATGTCGGGTGTAAGATATGCCGGATCGCTCATAATTAAGAGGCCTTTTTACTTGTGACCAAATAACATTATTTATGTAATCAATTATGGTGCTTAATTGCTTCAGGAGATCACTACCAATTATTAAACGACCAGTTGGCAGATCCACTATGATGACAGGGTGTCTTTTGACCCTATTCCCCAGTTTAAATTTTAACTATGCCGTACCGTAGACTTTTAGAGAGTCACCCCCAACACCAGTGAACCATCAAATTCTTTTATTTTAGGTTTGTGGGGTGTTAGCTCTTTAGCTGTGTGTAGTACCTGTGGGATAAATTAGTTGCCTGAGAACCAGTATCAATTAATCCCATGATAGGGTTGGAAACTGAATCCTGGAGATCAGCTAATACATAATATCTCCCTGCAGTTTCTACCATTTCACACATAAAATTGGCATTATCATACATCTGTGGGCTTTGCCACGTGTTACCTGAATCTGCCACGTTACCTGATGCAGGAGAATTTTCATGTTCTCTATAATAGGGCTGATTGGGTTCCTGTATACTGCATCTGTGGAAATAAGGTTAAGAGAATGCTGCAAAGGAAAAGATTGGTTAGAGCTTCCAGGCTGAGGTTGTTCGTCATCACAGCTAAATCGTCCGTTTCCGGTCTGTAGGGAGAGAATATGATTAGTACCATTATTGACATTTGAACAAAAAGATTAAGCACCACAGGTGATTACCCTTAAGCTTTATATGTGAGGCCTCCTAGCTGGCCTCGGATTGAATGTCAGATAATAGGGAATATGTATAAAGCGCCTCAAACGGCTGGGTAATATCTGGACCAATGTGCTGACCAGACACTTATCTAGTTAAAAAGCCCTTAAAAAGTCAAGTTTAAAAGCCCATTAAAAGGAATTAACAGTAAAAATCTTAATTTATTACAAATAACAAGGTATATCGCTCCACCCTCTCTCAGGTAATACTGCAGTGTTTATGACTGTGCCACTGGCTGTACCCCTAAAAAAGGATTGTTAGGTTGCGGAGTCATAAAAGCTTGACTCGTATTAGTAAATAGTGTACATAATTGGCTAACTTGAGTTAGCCCACTTGAATGGACAAGCTATCTTTACCCATGGACCGATTTTTTGATGTCCCAGGGTATTCCTGGATCCTTGGGATTCCTCAGAATCATAGCTATTGTTCCTATTTTGACGTGGTTGTCTTTGGGGTTCAACTTGTTCAGAGTTAGTATTTTGGGGAGCACTATTTACTTGGGGTGTCTGGTTACCCTTAGAGTATTTTTGACACTTTTGGTATTTATTTTTACGGGGATACTGATAACCTTGTCAGTTTTCATCTCTTTGGGGATAATTATTTACCTGGGTATGCCCCCCATCTTGAGCATAATCTCTCTGCATCTCAGCCTATGTTGAGGGAGGGGCAGAGTTAAAACTTTGTGGGGATGGCCTGTTTTCTCGGGCCACCTCCGCATAGGTTTTCTTTTTAGACTACAAATTGAGGGGGCTAGGTGACACCCTAGTTTCTGCCCCAATTTTGGGGTTGGGCTTTGGTTCCCTTTTAACCCCCTGTTCACCAGACTGCTGAATAGAGTGTAGCTTTGTACTCTATTTGATCAGCCAGTCCAATGAGCAGTGCTCATCAAAATCTCTAGCTAAATTAAGTTTGATGGGCGCGGGCAATGCTTCAATAAATAAATTCACAAATTCTGAGCATTTAAATATGGGATAATCTTCAGCCATACTGTAAGCACTTTTTAGTACAGAAAGGAATTCTATAGGGCTTTGATTTGCACTACATTTCAAACCGTATACAGCTATTTTTGCTGCAGTTTTAGTGCGATATTGCCCAAATTATTTTCTGCACTGTCATTTTGTCTCATTCCAGGAATGAATATTCATATCCTTTAGTGAAGCAAAGAATTTGTGATATTTACCTTCAAATACCAAGGGCAGAAATTCCATTTTTGACTGCTCACTTGTAACATTCATAATAGATAAAGCATTTCCATAAGTCGCTAAGTGATCAATTATAGAATTGGTTCCCTTGTTGGAGAACTTAGGTACTGCATGACTTAAAAATTTAATTATTTTAGGGGTGTTATATACCATATTAGACATATCTTGGACTTTCCTAGGAGTCTTATTTTTGGGGTTGGAGCGTTCCCTATCTTCCCTATATTCACTATGAGGAGAGCCCCTACGTACATTAGTACTATGTGGGCTATTTGGGTAGCTAGCTCCGCTTTAATCACTATCCTCCCCCTCTGAAGTGTAGCAGTTCTCTGAATTGATAACATGAGGTTACTGTCTATTTGGGAGGTTTATTTCTGACCCAATAGGGGTCCTCTGTTCAAATTCTTCCCTAAATTTCTGCAGTTCAGTCCTGATGTAATCTTTAAGAGATTTAGAATTATGTGCATTATCCTCATTGCTAATAGAGGGGTTTTCATTATGACGATACTATCTTTATAAACCACTTAATTCTCTCTGGCTTTGTGCAAGTTGTTTACTTAACTCTTGTATTTTGGCTAGTAAACTAAGGTTATGCTTATCTAAGGTAGCCATGTCTTGGGTAAACTCATTAATTTTATTTTCGGCTATATTTAAATTCTCTTCACATCTGCGTGAGGAGCAAATACTATCCTCTAGCCCCTGTAATTGCAATTCCTTCTCTTATGAGGTATAGCGACATTTCATCAATAATGCATATTACTAGGGGCCAAGATTTTAGTATTAGTTCATCCAGTTTTTGAGAGTTTTGCATTGATTAATTTTTAATAGTTCTTGGAATAATTCACTTTTTTCATTCCACCTTCCATCATCAACAGCAATATTCTTAGCCTTAATTGCAAGCATATCCATATAATCATTTAAATCAACCGCAATATTACACCTCTTTTTAATGTGGCCTATAATGTCCATTTTAAGGACATCCCCCTGAGTGAGGGGCAATTTCCGGTATCAACTTTCAACACTATGTAAAGTATTCAAATGATTCACTTCTGGTTATATACATTATTATATTGGCTTAGTATTTAGTTAAATTAAAACACTAATACAATTTTGGCCAATAAGAAGAAAGAAAAAAAAATATTTTCAAAATATTAATATTAATTTTGAAATATGTAAAATCAATTTATCAATTTTTCAAAAAAGATTTTTAATAATATTTCAAGATATTAATATTAACTTAGAAATATTTAATCACAACAAAAAAATGAATAATAATAAAAAAAATAGATTTTTAAAAAAATGTTTTTTATTTTCTTTTTAATAATTTCTATTTACTACAAATATATCATATCAATGTGATACATATTAATAATATCTAAAGCAGTGCCTCCAAATAATATGTCAGTATATGGCCGGGTTATAATACAATATATTTAATAATGATTCTTTAAACAAACCCCCAATAAAATGCATATACAAAACAATAAAATTAATGTAAATTCCTAAATTCTTTATATTAGTTAAAATTTATATACTTCACTAAACCTGTTGTATATACCGTGGTTATGACTCCTGGCACCTGAAGCTGATGCTTTCTGTTATCGGCCAGGAAACAGGGGAGTGATACACGGAATTTTATGGGGGGAAGGGTGTTAAGTGTGGTTCACAGAGGTTTCTCTGATTTTTACTTTTAAATATAATTAAATAAATGAACTTTTATTATTAATATTCAGGGTAGGGTTGCGTTCTATTAGCCCCATTTTCTTCCTCCTCTTATTCTACTTAAAATGTATAGACACACTGAATTATATTTATAGAAACCCAGATATGAATCAAACTATACAATGTTTAAACTGTTACAATATTCTTTACGAAGCAACCCTAATTGTAACTTTAGAATTAAGCTTATTCACAATTGAATTGCATTAAAATACCCCAATGAGATACCAAGATATGAGCCACTAACATTCAGATTAATACAACTAATCTATTTAACCCACAAATGATTTTATAACACTCTAATTAAAATACCAGAAGTTATATATATATTCTTACTGTAAACAGTCAGTTTATATACCAATTTATCTAAGCTGAAATACATTTTTAATTATCTACAATTAAGACAAATTCTAAAATATATTTGCAAATATAAATTACTTAGCATACAAAAGACAAGCTTAAAACTATACAAGACTATGAATGCAAGCTAAAATTCAAAGTGCCCCTTTAAATCTATTAACTGCAATTAGTTATAGTTACCAAATACCTTTGATTTAAATATCATATATATATTTATCAATCGTGTATACTTCACAAAAAATAACCAAATCGATATTTCAGCTTCCAATATTCCTTGTTTCACTTCATATGAAAATAAGGTTATTTGCAATGTGGATAAGAAAAAGTAACCCAATTTGCTTAAAAATGACTGTGTCCCAATGCAGCCAGTTATAAGTCCAGAGTTCAGCAAAAAGTTTGCATTCAGCTTATATATCTTAATCACTGGTGAAACGATATGATAGGCCCTTTGGAAACTTGTCTGTGATTCTCCCTCGGATCTGAACATCTCATAGGTTATTTTTGGGAGACGCCTCCCTGAGCAGCCAAAAGCCTTTTGGCTGTAATACCATCTCTGATCTATAGGTGGCAGCATACACCCAAGAATGCAGCCCTACCATCAAACATTGTTAAACAGTCTAATTATTTAACCTTAAAATGTTATATTCAACATATTATGATCCCTTGCATTAATAATTCATGTTTCATATATGGTCCGCATAGTGTCATTTTCTCTGATCATTTTAAGACCAAACGTGAATATATTCCACTTCATATTTTACTTCATATTTTATATTCCAAATTCATATTTTCTATGAAACTATTTAAGAGGATTAT
Organism: Bombina bombina; assembly: GCF_027579735.1. Taxonomy (NCBI): domain Eukaryota; kingdom Metazoa; phylum Chordata; class Amphibia; order Anura; family Bombinatoridae; genus Bombina; species Bombina bombina. Next base: position 607,152,289 of record NC_069502.1, on the reverse strand, counting down.
AATATCTTCATCATGGATTTAATTACTTTTTCAGTTATCATCTTAATATGACATGCATACCTTGAGATCAGCAAACACATGTCACCTTCATATAACTTTATCTACATTGGATTACCATCCCATACAGATCAATATTCTATATCTGTATATTTCTTTTTGAGTGTATAAAACATGGGATATTATTTAAAATACCAATTATATATGTACTTATTTGATGCCTGAAAAATATAAAGGAATAGGTTATTAAAATTGGCCATTTTAAATCCTTAAGACATTCTATGCTTTCAAAAATACATAGGTTAAGACATGCTGAAATCCGGATTTTTAGGTTTTCAGCTTCCAATATTACCCTTCTTAGGCATAGACAATCTCCCAGGTTCATGTGTTCATATTTAATCTGTTGTCTGGATATATATGTTCATTTGAGTATCTCAAACTCACATGAAAACCTGACACAATTCCTTTTACAAGATTCATTTTTTTATGTCATACAGAGACTTGAAATGCTAATTTGTCTGGGGCTGCATATTGGAAACTCTGCAGGGGACAATTCACACCCAGGTGATATCTAGTCATTTCTTCAGCTAAAAACTGGTTATTCGAATCTCATTAGGCTTCAAATGAAAAATCTTAGACATCATGTCTCTATCAATCCAGGGATTCATGTAATACACAGCCATCTAGATGACCATCTTTTTGAAGTATTTTGCCTTTCTTTGAAATGACTGTCTGAACTCACTAGACCAAATGTCTTTTCTTTGTTCTCACCTGGATGCATTGTAATTTTGCATATTGAGTGGGGGAGGATTGAATTGTGGTCAGCCAGGCATCTAATGTCTTACAAATAAATGAATCATTTGGTGTAGACAGCCATATATATATTAAATAATATATATATATATATATATATATATATTATTTAATAACATTCACAGATCTTCTGACATCGTATCATTTCCGCTGTCACATAGATAAATAGGCCCCATAGACTCATCCTCTGGAACAAACTTGCGCCTTGGGTCATAGCATGTTAATTGCTAAAATAGTTCTGAAAATTACTTCTGACCAACTCTGCCATAGCAAACATGCTATGAACTTCATCTTAATGTGTGATGTAAGCCACAGTCATCAAATTATGTCAACAAACATTGGCCTCTCCTGCTTAAGGACCCACTATTAGGTTCAAGTCTCAATAAAAAAAACTAAGTTTATTTACAAAAAAGCACCTCATCTCAAAAGTCTATTAGCTCCAAGTGAGTATAAAAAGAAAAATAATGGAATATTAGACAGATGCCTTAATGACCTAGAAGGAAATAAAATAGAAGGTTTTTTTTCCCTGCCACTTTTGCAAATCATGCAAACACAGCAACAAATTAAAACATATCAAGTCACCAAAGACAGGGAAAGATTTTAAAATAAATGGGATTATAAGATGCACAGATGTAAACGTAATATATGTAATGAAATACGACTGTGAATTATTTTATCTGGGCCAAACGAGTAGGAAACTGAAGGACCGTATAAGAGAGCATCTGTTATGCATTGAACATAAGAGAGAGGATACTACATTATATAGACACTTCTCTGAAGTGCATCAGGGAAATGCTAAGAGTATGAAATATTGGGGTATAAAGAAAATAACTCCAGATGGAAGGAGGGGAGATATAGAGAAGAAATCACTTCGCAAAGAAGCAAAATTAATATTCAATTTCGGGTCTCTCCATCAATAACTTGATAAAGAAGTACCATAGAATAATGACTAACGTGAATATTAATTGTGCAAGTTTGAAGAATGCACTAATAGTTCAATTTGGGACCCTCAAAAGAATATCTGTCGGTTTATTTTGAGCAGAGCACTGTCATTTCCCCCCCTTTAAGAGAAACATAGATACCCTTCCTTCCCTATGTTAGTCACTGCAGATGTCAATTAATATGGGATATAAACCTTTTCCTTTTTAGATTTGAATTTTATAAGATTAATTTTAAAAGATTATTTTTGGAACAAGTATGAAATAGTAAATATATTTAGAGTAGAACCATGTTTTAACAGGATCCCCTTCCCCTGTTTTTTTCCCAGTGCGCTGATTAATTATTTTTAGGTTTTTTACCTGTTTGGTTTTTTTCACCCATGTGGTTTTTATATATATTTTTTACAACAGCAGAAAGATAGACTTGTTACATCCTGATGGATTTTAATGGAATGAATATATCTTTTTATTAAAAGAATTTTTATTGTTATTAAAAGTTTTTTTTATATTAAAATCATTTATTGCTATGATTTGTAGATACCAAATTGGAGTTTAAACTGTGTTATAATGGGAATCCAGCCAATTAGTATTTTTAGATTTTTTACTTAATATTTATATTTAAATTTAGCTATTTTCTTATTTATGTGTAACTGATTTATTTATTTATATTATTATTTTCATGTATTAACCATATGTTATTGCTGGATTTAAGATTCTTGTTTTTGTACACAAAAGAATATTTGTTCACACATGGCCCTTTAATTATGACAAAATAGACTTAAAAAACCAATATAAGGGTTAATTTCTTTGCCTTTAACAATATTACTGCCTTTAAATAGAGGAGGAGCTGAGGATTTGAGTATCTTGACAAAGGCCTGTAGAGCCGACACGCGTTGATCTACCTGCAGCTTCTACCTGGAATAACAAAAGCTTGTGAACGGATGTGTAGAAATACACTGAAAATTTGATGCAGAGCTACACTCCCAAAACCGCAACTCCAGCTTTCTGAAAATTACTTGCCGAGTTATGCTGTTGGGGCGATAGGAGTAATTACCTTAAAGACGTGTGCACACTGAACCTGAAGGAATTGAAAGGAATCGATTGGTGCACCGGATTGCTGGCGTCACCAGAACAGACAAGCCGCAAGATTCAACAACCGCTGACGAGCGGCATCTTAAAGTGACTGAGGACTACACTGCACACCCGGCTTAAAAGGTACCGGGAAAGAACTAAGGCATACCCGACTAAAAGAATCAAGGTAACGCTTATCTCTGCATTATACAAGAAATCTGTGTTTTGTTTAAAGACAGCACAGAAGAGCATATACGTAACTACCACATTACTTCTTCTTACACCATTATGAAGTAACAGGACGTGGAGACTTTGCTATTATATTTAAGCAATAACAATCTGAGATTGCTACACATTTTAAAAATCTTGACACTTGTTACTAACACTGTCTGCAAACGTTATTTCAGCTTACACTACTAAGAAGTCTAAAGGACGCAAGGAACCGTGTAACATTTAACAATACAAATTTAAAGGCATTTCAATAAATCCCTTAAGATTGTGATACTACAATTTTATATAAATTTGTTATCAATTTATTGTGAACCAACGACCAGTTAAGAATCAATTGTATATGAATTGTTTTTAGAGTGGATTTATAATACATGAATGATTAAGCTTTTAATGACACCGGTGTCTACTATATTTGTTTTCTGTGTATGTTAGTTTATGTGAATAAATATTGAAGGTTAATTATATATGAACTTTTGTTGGCTGGAATAATTTCTGACAAGATTATCTGAAATCTTTTGCGTAGTTTTAACTCCAATTTGGATAGTTTTAATGGGATATTTGGAGTAGTTAGCCTGATAGGGCACATCCCTCAATCTCTTTTGTTTTGTGTAAAAAAATTATTTAGTTTTGGCAAATTAAGTTAGTTAAGTTTTAAAAAAAAAATGTTTCAGGAAAATAGTTACGTTATGTTAAATCAGTTTCGGATCTGTTCGTTTTTTGGATCCATTCTTATTTCATATGCATTATTCTATTCTGAAGTTATAGATCTGAAAAAATGAAAAATTTAACGTAACTAATGTGACGCCAATTGCCGAAACAAATTTATGTAAAACCGCCGCCCCCACCCACGCCGCCACTAGATAAAGCTATTAACCCCTAAACCACCATCCCTCCACATCACTAACACTGCCTAAACCTATTAACCCCTAAACCGCTGCCCCGCCACATTACCAACACTAACTAAACATATTAACCCCTAAACCGCAGTTCCCCGACATTGTTGACACTACCTAAACCTATTAACCCCTAAACCACCGTTCCCAAACATCGCCAACACTAACTAAATCAAGTATTAACCCCTAAACTGCAGTTCCCCGTCATCCTTGACACTAACTAAACCTATTGACCCCTAAACCGCACCCCCCCCCACATCACCAACACTACCTAAACCTATGAACCCCTAAACTGCCGGCCCCTACATCACAACAACCTAAATTAAACTTGATTAACCCCTAAACCTAATCCTAAACCTAACACCCCATAACTTTAACATAATTAAAATATACCTAAATTAAAGTTAAAATTATTAACTAAAATACAAACTTACCTGTGAAATAAAAATAAAACCTAAGCTAGCTACAATATAACTAATAATTATATTGTAGCTAGCTTAGGTTTTATTTTTATTTCACAGGTAAGTTTGTATTTATTTTAACTAGGTAGACTAGTTAGTAAATAGTTATCAACTATTTAATAACTACCTAGTTAAAATAAATACAAACTTACCTGTGAAATAAAAGTAAAACCTAAGCTGCTTTACACTGAAACCTAACATTACAAAAATAAAAAAACTACCATTACAAAAAATAATAACGAAATTATCCAAAACAATAAAAATTATTCTTATTCTAAAACGTTTAAAAAAAAAAAAAAAACTTTAAAAAACAAAACAAAAGAAAAACCCTAATCTATAATAAACTACCAAGGGCCCTTAAAAGGGCCTTTTTTGAGGGCATTGCCCTAAAAAAAAATCAGCTCTTTTTCTACAAAATAAAAACAAACACCCCCTAACATTACAACCCCCCCAAACCCACAAAATAAAAAAACTTAACTAAAACACCTAATCTACCCATTGCCCTGGAAAGGGCATTTATATGGGTATTGAGCTCTTTTACTGCCCTTAAAATGGCATTCAGCTCTTTTAAGATGCCCATTAGCCCTAATCTAAAAAAAAAACACCCCCAAAAAAACATAAAAAACCTAACACTAACCCCTCTTTTGGTACTCACAGTTGCTGAAGTCCGGCTTGGACGATTTTCATCCCAGCGGCTCCATCTTCATCCAGGGGGTTCCATCTTCATCCATCAAGGGACCGGTATTGTCTTCGTCCCTACGGAGGCAGAGCAGTCGATGCACGGAAGCGGAGGTCCAGGTGAAGGTGCAGGTGGAGGTCCAGGCGGAGGTCCATCAATCTGACGTGGAGGTCCTTTTCATGCTATCGTCCGATACACACTGAGGATTCTTTTATACTGGGGGTACCATTGCATTCCCATTGGCTGACAAATTTAAATCAGCCAATAGGAATTAGAGCCGCTTAAATCCTATTGGCTGTTCAAATCAGCCAATAGGATTTAAACAGCTCTCATTCCTATTGGCTGAGATGAAGATCGTTCAGACTTCAGCACTTGTGAGTAAATAAAGAGGGGTTAGTGTTAGGTTTTTTTATGTTTTTTTGGGGTGTTTTTTTTTAGATTTAAGGCTAATGGGCAATCTTAAAAGAGCTGAATGCCCTTTTAAGGGTAGTAAAAGAGCTAAATGCTCTTTTAAGGGCAATGCCCATACAAATGCCCTTTTCATGGCAATGGGTAGATTAGTTTTTTTCAGTAAGGTTTTTTTTATTTTTTGGGTTGGGGGGTGGGGGTTTGTAATGTTATGGGGTGTTTGTTTTTATTTTATAGAAAAAGAGCTGATTTTTTTTTAAGGGCTATTTGTAGTTTATTATAGATTAGTGTTCTTTTATTTTGTTTTGTTTTTTGTTTTTTGTTTTTTTAAACGGGGTATTAGAATAGGAATAATTTTTATTATTTTGGATAATTCATTTGTTATTTTAGGTAAAAAAAAATTCTATTTGGTGTGAGTTTTTTTTTTTAGAATAGCCATTTTTTATTTTTAATGGGCAGTAAAAGAGCTGAATTCCCTTTTAAGGGTAATGCCCATACAAATGCCCTTTTTTAGGTTTAACTTTATTTTTAGTTTGTGGGTTTGGGTTGTGGAGGTTTGTATACTGTTAATGGGTGTTTGTTTTTCTTTTTTAGCAAAAGAGCTGATTTCTTTAGGGCAATGCCCTACAAAAGGCCCTTTTAAGGGCCCTTGGTAGTTTATTATAGATTAGGGTTTTTAGTAGAGAACAAGACCACTAAATGTGAGACAGTGTACCTGCTTCACCGCAATGCCTCCAGCAGAGAGAGGAGGAACTTAGAAATATACTGTGTAGGCAATGTGGTGTAATGGGAAAGTACTTTGTAGTTTAATTTAGCAATAACTAATGAGATAGAGAATTTTTTGGTGGTGTAGAATATATTACTGCATTGGGCGTCAGTGAGTTAGATGTTTAGTTCTTTTTCCCACCTCTGTATGTAGGTTGGTCGGTGGTCTGGGAAAGAGCCTCAGTTTATATATTATGGAGATGTGTGCTTTGGTCATAGTGGGGGTAGGGCATAGTTTTTCAAAGGGGGTAAGAAGTCTTGTCAGGTCGGCCTTATGTGGGTTGGTGAGGATAGCATGACGTGCTTGGAGATAGGAGAACAAGCGGTTAAAAGGTGGTCCAAGTTTCTGGGATAGTTCTATTTGGGTTTGGAATTGCTTATTTGTCAGCATTAGATGTACCAACACATTTGCCAGCAATCAAGGGAGTCCGTAGAATGTTAATTTGCAGTAAGGCATCATTATTCAGAAGTGGGGTAAGAGGAGAGATTGGGCTTGAAATTGATATGAGGGTGAGCAGTAGTTTGTCTTATACTCTTAAGGTGCTAGATATGTAATAGTTGGAGGTTGTGCCTGTTTTGAGGGGATCAAACATGCCTTACCTATACATATTTTGTTCATTCCCAGGTTGAGCGCTTCTCTCTTTTTATTTATGCAAATTATGACACTTAGGGAAGTCTCCCTATGTGTGATGGGGGAATCCAGACGTAAACCCGCTGCTCAGTGTGCCTAGAGGGATATGGCTACACCTCACTGACAAGGCCCACAATAGGCCGAAACGTACATCTGGATTTTTGTTGTTTCTCTCATTCAGAGAGGGATTGCCTGTGTTTCAGGGCTGGACTGTACTGTTAAGTCAGGATCAGACTGATATGCTTCAGGAAAGTTATTCTCTGTGAAAGGCAAAAAGAGGCTGCTTCTTTGGTGGTAACTAGCCATAGAACAAGCTATTATGCTTTTGTTTGTTCCCAGGTTGAGCGCTTCTCTCTTTTTATTTATGTCACCTATATTTATGCAACCAATCATTAAAGATTCTAATTGAACCCACGGCTTGTGGGAGTGTGTGTGATTCCACGCCACTATACGTGCTAGGTGGGCTGACTGGTAGTAAGCGGTTAAATTGGGGACTCCAAGACCGCCATGTTCTCTGCTAAGATATAATATGTCTCTAGATACTCAACTAAATGAGTCAAACGCCTTTTGCTGCTCTGATAGAGATTAACCGGGAACTTCAAGTGAAGGACTTGAAATAAGTAAAGATATTTAGGGAGAAGATTCATTTTAACAGCATTAATGCGGCCCATCCAGGAGAAATGTCCTTGTTTGTGCCATGCTTCTAATGATTTTTGGGATTCTTTAGGGGGATGTAATTAAGTTCAAATAAATTGGTGTGATTAGTGAATACGGGTATTCCAAGGTAGTGGATGGCATCTTTAATTTTAAAAAAAGCAGTGTGAGTGGTGGGATAATGGAGTTCTGCATTTGAGATATTTATAGGCATTAGTATAGATTTGTCCATATTTATAGAAAAATTTGAGAATTTTTTTGTAATCTGCAAACTCATTTAGGAGGGCTGGGATAGATTTAGGTGCGCATGGATAAAATAATATCGTCTGCATAGAGCAGACACTTTTGGTGGATAGGTCCGAAGTCCACAACTTTTATATTAGAGTTGTGCCAGATCCGGGTTGCAAAAACTTCAACGGTGAGAGCAAATAGCAGAGGGGACAGGGGGCAACCCTGCCGCGTACCGTTTCTGATAGGAATTATTTGGGAAAGCGTGCCATTAGTGTATAATCTAGCGGATGGGTTGTTATATATATAGTGCCTGAATACATTTGATTAATGTGTTTGAGAATCCAAATTTTGACAAGGCAGACCACATAAATTCCCAGTCCACCCTGTCAAAGGCCTTCTCAGCGTCCGTCGAAAGGAGGGTCAGTGGTATGTTTTTTTCAGTGGTTTTAAGGAGTGTTTGTAGTAACCTGATAGTATTATCTTTGGCTTCTCTATCTGGGATGAAACCGACTTGGTCAGTGTGAATAAGGGTGGGGAGGACTCTATTTATCTGCATAGCCAGTATTTTAGCATACAATTTCATGTCAAAATTTATTAGGGAGATTGGTCGGTAATTAGTCACTTGGTCTGTTGGTTTGCCAGGTTTTGGAATTACGGATATTGTGGCCTCAAGAAGGGTCTATGAAAAATGGTTATTATGGTCTAAGGATTGGTACATTTCTAGAAGATGTGGGCTAAGTCGACTTTTAAAGAGGTGGAAAAAAGTTTGAGTGAATTTGTCTGGTCCTGTGGTAACAGTTTAATGACTTCATAAATTTCTTGTAGAGAGAATGGTGCATCTAATGTGGAGCAGTCTTCTGCAGATATTATTGGGAGGTGAATTTTAGAAAGGTAATCATTTATTAATTTGGTTTTAGTCTCTGGGTCTGATGTCAGTAATTTGTAGAGGGAAGAGTAATATATAACAAACTGAGTAACTATGTCCTTGCTTTGGGAGTAGTAAATGCCAGGTGGTCTCGCTATCTGCTTAATAAAGGTCTTATATTGTCTCTTTTTAGGGGATCTAACCATTAAGCATCCCGCCTTATTGCCCTCAACAAAAAAATTTGGCTTTGGATGTAAGCGAGCTCATGTATGCATTTTTGATTAGGTATTGGTTAAGTTCTACCCTTGCCTGCTGTACCTCGGTAAGGAGTTGAGGGATTGTAGATTCCGTTTGAGTGCTCCCTCAAGGTTGAGAAGTGTGTTGGTGAGTGTTGTGTATTGTGCTGCTCTAGGCTTGCGTTGTTTATGCGTGTGTTGCACTTATACACTTCCTAATTATTGACAGCGGACGTGTTGGCTGATGTGTTGAAGGAAAATAATTCCTCTGTTTTCTTCATAGATATCTGTTACTATTAGTGGATATGTGAAAATATAATAATTAAGCTTCCAGGTCTGCTGATGGTGTGGCTTGGAAGCCCATACAAAGAGTTAAGCACCATGCTATGATCTGACCACACTATGTGTAGTATTTTAGAATCTACCAGGATAGAAAGGGTGGATTGGTCACATAGAATGTAGTCAAGGCGAAAGTAGGTATGTTGAGGGCTAGAGAAAAAGGTATAATCTCTGATATTGGGGTGTTGGGTTCTCCAGGTGTCGAATAGGGTATGGTTTGTATCGCTTGCCAGTTGACTTTAATTTGGTTATAGCGTATGTACGATTTACCTGTGGATGTGTCCAGGACTGGGCAGATAGGGAAGTTAAAGTCCCCACCAAGTAGTATTGGGCCTTTTGAAATATCCAGCAGCTGGTTTATCATTTTAGGAAAGAAGGAGGGTTTAGGGTGGTTAGGGGCGTATAGATTAACTAAGTTAAGAGGTCTACCAAAATAGAGGCCTACCAATATTAATATTCTACCATCAGGATCCTGGTATTTTTGTACCAGATCGAATGAGGCTCCTTTTTTAAAGGAGATACATACACTGTTTTAGTACAATGTTGGTCATAGTGAAGACGGGACAGGGTGGGCAAATTTGTTTTTTTGAAGTGGGCCTCTTGCAACATTTTTATATTTACCTTTTTCTTATAGATCTCTTCTGGGGAGAAAGAAAGCCTTTGACATTTTGTGTGGCAATATGGAAACAGTTAGTTGGTGTAGGGTGAGTCAAAATTGGTCAATCTGTGACAAGGCTACAGTGAATAATCAGTGGGAGTCAGCTCAATAAGATACAGAAGGCTACAGTAGATGTACTGACTTGGGTAGTGCGGTAGGAGCAGTAAATCTGAACTAAGAAAAGCTAAACTAATGAAAAACACTTATCTAAACAATAACTAAACATAGAACAATAAAATGAAAGGATAACAATGAGGGTGTAAATGTGGTACAACAAAGCCCACACCTGGAGGCATAGTATCATTACAGGTAAGGAGAAATGCCATCGGGAGTGAGTCGGAAATGGTTATGGTTAAAGTCATATCATACAAATGGTTCTGAAGCAACGTGGTCAATAACTAATTGTATAGCAGTTTGCCATAATTGGAGTAATCAAATAGACCAGCTATGAAAGGTAGGTAATCAAGAGATAAAACAACAAGCTGTTAGCAAACAATATTAATCAGTTCTGTTAAACTCACAGATTAGAGGGTACTGGCAGACCAGTACAGTCAAGTTGGTGTTCTCTCAGTCTTGGGTGCAAGTAATCAGGTGGCTTCCATAAGGTTTTGGGACTTGATGCATTGTTTCTTTTTAGCCTACTTGGTGGCAACCTCTGACCATGTTCTTCTTTGTGGCTTTGGATCTGGAGGAGAGGCAGATGTAGTTGGGGTTGACGTTGATGCTGGTGTGTCCAGTGGGGTGATCTCTAATTGTTTGCAAAACTTGCTGATATCAGTTGGATCTTTACATTCCAAGCACTTTACATTCCTGGATACTTGAAGAGAGATGGGGAATGACCATCTGAATAGAAATCTTGAGAGTTCTGAGGTGCGAAGTTAGGGAAACAAACTCTTTTCCGCTTAGTAGCGTCTTAGCTGAGAGTTCTTGGTAGATTTGGATTTTCGCTCCTAGATAGGAGAAGTTTGGTTGCGTTCTCACAAATTTAGAGATTCGATCTCTGTCTCTGTAGCTCTGAAAACTGACAGTTATATCTCTGGGAGGTTGGTTATCACCAGGCTTAGGACGCAGTGATCTGTGTGCTCTTTCCAAAAAGATTTCCGGGATCACAACTGAGTTGGCTATGGCTAAAGACTGAAAAAGGCTTTGGAGGTACTCTTGTATATCCTCTCCTGATACCGTTTCAGGTATACCTCGAATCCGGAGGTTATTCTGCCTCATCCTGTTTTCTATGTCATCAATCTTATTCTCAAGATCAAGGATCTGGAACTGCTCGTTTGAGATTGTTTGAGACATGGTGGTCATTTCTTTAACTAGCTCTTCTCGATCATCCTCCAGGGTTTCGAAGCCCAATTTGTTTATATATTCCTTTTCAGGTCTGCGCATTCAGTCTTGATGCAGGATTTGATTTGATTAATTAACGCCTCCATTGCTTTAAGAGTTATCGGCCTATCCTCTGACTGTGAGTTTGGTGATAACGGTGGCTGAGATATATCAGGGGCATCTGACATGCTTTCTTCTTTGCAGCACGTTAATAAAGAGTGCATTGTTTTCTTCTTATCTACACTTTTGAAATAAGTATTGACGGAGCCAGTGCTGTTGCTTGATTTGGAAATGTTGTCAGATTTTACAGATCAATTATAATTTTGTTTAGGCCTGGTACAGCATGGAAGTTAGTACAAAGGTCTAAAGGCTTGTAATAGAAAAGTCTATGTACAGTCCTATGCCTTACAAGGCAGACAGATCAGAAAGTAGGGTGAATATTCAATAAGATTCTGCTTCTATGAGCATGGGTGAGAGAACACCTCTTGGGTTGCGTTCGGGCAGCGCTCCAAGCGAACTTAAACTTGCTTGGAGCGTTTTTTTCACACTTGCAAGTGAGATGGCTGGCGTTTTTTGAGCGCTCTGGTGATGTAAGTCCCAGCGCTTCCAGTGTGCTGGAAAAGCTGGGACTTTTCAGAGCAAGCTCAGACGCTTGGAAACATGGCAGCGTCCACACACGTTTTGCTGTGGAGGCTGCCATGTTTTTATACATATAATATGATTTTTCGTGTGCTCTAGAGAATGTAGCCCATTTCTTTTCACTTCATACGTGGCGTATGAAGTGAAAAGAGATGGGCTACATTATCTAGAGCACACAAAAAATCATATTATATGTATAAAACCACAAAGACCTGAAGTTCAAGCACTGTGTTTTTCCCTCACGGGGTGGGCTGGCGATAGTTGTGTGGGCGGGTTAGAGATGTGTGGGCGGGTTCCAGGAATTGCCGGTTTTGATCCCCAGAGCCGAGAATGATTTCCCCAGTCTCTTGGCAAACATCGCAACTCTGACCCACCTCTATTCAGTGCAGGTTAAGCTACAGGGGCTGAGCTGAGAGCAGCTGAATGGAGGTGGGTCAGAGTTCCGATGTTTGCGAAGAGACTGGGGAAATCATTCTCGGCAGGCAGCTACAAGGGAGCTTAGTAAAAACGTTAGCATGCGCAGTCCATTATTGTGCAGCAGATCCCTTTGTGCATGCGAACGTTTTTTTGAAGCTCCTTTGCTTGTGACGTCACCTAGTGCCACCTCATCGCTGGGAGTGAAGCGCCTCCACTAGCTCCTGAGCGCTGCCCGAACGCGGCCTTGGTATGTATGATGGCTTAGTGATTAACTTGCAAGGTGCTGCATGTAAGCATAGTAAATATATATAAAATGCCTAAGGTGTTTATAGGGAGAAGCTTTGCTCTGTGAGGCAAACTGCTCTTCAATGCAGGGTTACTGGGTTAGTTTATATCCAGACCATCTAATAGCTCCTGGTTGATAGTTATCCCTGGGCATAGGGTATTATTGTGATGGCTGGTGCTTATATACTGTGTGGCGTGCTTGCAAATCTTACCACCATTCAAGAAGGAGATGTGGCATGGAGAACGGCCAGGTTAATGGAACGCCGCAGAGGAGGCTGATTGTGGGGGTCTGCTGGGTCCGGAGACCGATGCGCAGGAGTGCAGCTATCCTGCTTCAGAGAGATTGTTGGCACTCTGCTGTTTGCGCCCTCCAGGTGTGTAGGGGCTAGCTTCGTGTGGCGGTCTTGGTAATGGCCCGTATTTCAGGGCTGAGGGATGCCCAAAACTCCCATAAATTTCAGTGGGAGCTACCACAGTTGTTCCACTGTACTAGCGGTGGTCAAATTGGCTCCAGTCAGTTATTTATTCTGGTCCGGGAGTGGGTTTTCGTCTGATCCGCAGCAGGAGCTTTAGAGTGGTGCGGCCATCATGGACCCCCCACACGCTCCGCCCTCCTGCATTAATACTTTTATATTTGCATTAAATTTAGTTTTATTTCCAAATTATTTTAATATAGCCACATGATATTCCATTTTTTTAAAAATTAATAATATATTTTCTATTTTGTTCTCTTTCTTTGCTAATACTTACCAATAAGGGACAGCTACAAATGGGACCCTTGAGTGTGCAACCAATGATTGTGTGGAATACAGCAGTGTTAACTCTGGAATCTGCATATCCACTTATAACAGGATTTGAAAAGCCCACAAAAAGGGAACCAAATAAATAATAAACAAACGTACATAATGTACATTTGGAAGCTTGTGTGTTTTTACTACACAAAATTAAACATTTTAGAGTACAATTTCAATGTGTTTAATTTTCCTTTACGTGATTTAGCTACAGCATTTGTTCTCTAAATAAGTAGATTTTAGGAGGCATTAAACATTATAATGCCTGGATAATGGACTGAAAGAGCAAGGAAAAATTGGTAAATATTTAGACTATAGCAGAGTTATAAGGGGGAGGTGTGTTAAATATGGCCATGCTTTCGACATTATACTTCTGGATATGGGAAACCAGTAAATAAGCTAGCAGGTTAGAACAACTAATAAAGAACAATAAGTAACGTGGTGGAGTCTAGAATATGCATTTAAATGGGTGGAAAGGAGAAATTTAGGAGAGAGGTACCTTGTGTAGTAAGGGGTTGCAAAAACAAAAGCAGTAAAAATAGAGTGAATTTGTACCTTGAAGGTGTCTGGGGTTGGAAATGCATTGATTTTTTGGAAATCTTGCCCAGATTGTCCATTAAAGGGACAGTCAAGTCCAAGAAAAACTTTCATGATTCAAATAGGACATGTAATTTTAAACAACTTTCCAATTTACTTTTATCACCAATTGTGCTTTGGTTTTTTGGTGTTCTTAGTTGAAAGCTAAACCTAGGAGGTTGATATGCTAATTTCTTAGACTTTGAAGGCCGCCTCTAATCTAAGTACATTTTGAAAGTTTTTCACCACTAGGGGGCAGTAGTTCATGTGTTTGATATACATAACATTGAGCTCATGCACGTAAATTTACCAGAGTGAGTATTGATTGGCTAAAATGCAAGTCTGTCAAAAGAACTGAAATAATGGGGCAGTCTGCAGAGGTTTTGATAAAAGGTAATTATAGAGGTAAACGGTGTATTATTATAACTGTGTTGGTTATGCAAAACTGGGGAATGGGTAATAAAGGGATTATCTATCTTTTTAAACAACAAAAATTCTGGTGTTGACTGTCCCTTTAATATTGTTTTTTTTTTTTTATTTGAATTTTTTTTTGGGGGGGGGTGTTAAAGGAGATTTAAAGACAGCAGAAGAGTTGATGAGATTTCTAAGGAAATGTATGTATGATCTGTGGTTGAAAAAATAAATTTGGGTGTCATTAGTATAGAGTTGGTATTGAAATCCAAATGAGCTGATTAGTTTGCTGAAAGAAATGTATAAATAGAAAACAGCAGGGAAACCATGACTTCTCTGTGAACTTAACTAAGATACAGTGGGGAAGAGAACTACAGTATACTGTAAATGACAGGGGGGAAGAGATTTGAAACAAGGAGACATATGCATGAAAGCCAAGTGAGCTTAGATTTTTAAGATAATGGGTACTCAACTATGTAGAAGGCAGCTAAGACATATACACAAATGCCTCTCACCCTAACTGGAATTATACTTTATATATTTAATTATAAATATATGATCATTTGTTTACATTGTCATTGATATATTTAGGAAAATTCTATTTTAATCCCCCCCCCCCAGAAACATTTTTGAGATGCTCATGCTGGAAAGGCCTAAAAGAAGTATGAAGTGGCTTTTGGCTTTGCCAATGAGTAGGCCATTTGTGACTACAGCAAAATGTCTCTGTGTTGTGTTGCATGCTTCAGTTTTGTTATGAGATGACAGGTAAAGTTTCCTTCCGCTGAGCCTTCTTTGCAAGTTATGGTTGTGCCAGCAATGCTTCACAGAGGACTAGTGCGCCACTACTTCTGTGCCATCTAAGTCTTCACACAGGTCCTTTGCCTTTGCAGTGAAATAGGGGGAGGATTTGTTTTGATTTCCTTACCAGCCTATGAGCAGTCCTATTGGATGTTTGTTTTAGCCTTTTCTTAACTTCAACAGTTTCTTAAAGGGATATAAACCTTACATTACCCTCCTTTATACGACTCAATTGTCTTTACTTTCTAAAGTCGGTCAGCATGGTAAGTGCCTTCAAAAACATTTTTTTGGAACAGGGTGCCACAAAAAGGAATACTATATTAGCACTCTATGCCCAGACTATTTTATAGGTCGGAACTTACTGGATAAAATATAACTTTTATTAATCCTTTTAAAAGATGGGAAACAAGACACAAATTAAAATTCTTATCTGAAATTCAGCTGTTAGTTCAAAAAGTGTCTCCTCCTGTCATTTTGTACAACCTTTTAATTCTTTGTGTAATGTCTCTGAGATACTATGATTGAAAAATTGGAATCACCGCTTTACTTGGGTTAATATCTTGGTGGTTACGCTACTACTCTGATTCAGAGTTTAAATCAGAGTATGATTGTTCTTGGTGTTTATTATTTCAGTTATTGGGTCATATACCAGAGTAGGATTATTCTTAGATATTTAATGTCTCAGTTACATCTACAACTTGTTCTATATATGATTGTGGAGAGGTATACTTGTTTTAGAGTGTTTTAACAAAATCTTGATGATAATATATGGGTAGGGTATGTTTCAATGTAACAATATTGTCTATATGCTTTCCTAATTGCTCTTAACTTAGCTTGTTGCTTGATTTTAATAGATAGATATTTGTCCGTGATTACGAGTAAAGGTTTATTGCCTTTTATATAGGTACCCCCTTATGTATTAGTTGTTGTGACACATAACCTTGTACATTTAATTTTATGGTACTTTTTATATTTCACAAAAGGATCTTTTAAATCCAAATAAAGATGTTTCTGGTATTGCAGTTTCTGCTGCTTATTTTTGTATCAATACATTACCGTATATGTTGTAAATCATAAACTTTATTTGTTGAATATCATGTATTTGAATTAAATATTGATATTATTACTGTAGGTGTAGTGAATGACTCTTTGTATTTGGTTTACAACTTTTATTTTCAGATTTGGAATGTTGAGTGATGTTTTCTTACTACTTACAATCTAAATGAGAAAGTGTACTTATGACAAGTTAGAGTTTTAGTTATTCAGCAATTATGTTTTAACCGAGACTATTTATTAAATATTGTAGCCAATTTTTTATATATACTAGCTGCGCTCTGAAGTTGTTAGGCTGTTAAATCTATACTTATCTACTTATTAACCCCTAATCTGCCGCCCCCGACATCGGCGACACCTACATTATATTTATTAACCCCTAATCTGCCGTTCCGGACATCGCTGCCACCTACATTATACTTATGAACCCCTAATCTGCTGCCCCCAACATCGCCGCCACCTACATTATATTTATTAACCCCTAATCTGCTGCCCCCAATGTCGCCGCCATTTTTTTAACTAGGTAGAATAGTTATTAAATAGCTATTAACTATTTAATAACTACCTAGCTAAAATAAATACAAAAGTACCTGTAAAATAAAACCTAACCTAAGTTACAATAACACCTAACAATACACTATAATTAAATAAATTAACTAAATTAAATACAATTATCTAAATTAAATTAGCTAAAGTACAAAAAAAACCCCCCACTAAATTACAGAATATAATAAACAAATTACAGATATTTAAACTAATTACACCTAATCTAATAGCCCTATCAAAATAAAAAAAAGCCCACCCAAAATAAAAAAAAACTTAGCCTAAACTAAACTACCAATAGCCCTTAAAAGGGCCTGTTGCGGGGCATTGCCCCAAAGTAATCAGCTCATTTACCTGTAAAAAAAAATACAAACAACCCCCCCCAACAGTAAAACCCACCACCCACACAACCAACCCCCCAAATAAAATATTATCTAAAAAAAATAAGCTCCCCATCGCCCTGAAAAAGGCATTTAGATGGGCATTGCCCTTAAAAGGGCAGTTAGCTCTTTTGCGGCCCAAAGTCCCTAACCTAAAAATAAAACCCACTCAATACACCCTTAAAAAAACTTAACACTAATCTCCTGAAGATTGACTTACTGTTCTGAAGATCCGACATCAGCCAATAGGATTTTTTCTACCTTAATTCCGGTTGGCTGATAGAATTCTATCAGCCAATCGGAATCTAAGGGACGCCATCTTGGATGATGTCACTGAAAGGTACCTTCATTTGTCTTTAGTCGTCGGATGAAGAGGATGCTCCGCGTCAGATGGATGAAGATAGAAGATGCCGTCTGGATGAAGACTTCTGCCCATCTGGAGGACCACTTCGCCCTGCTTGGATGAAGACTTCTCCCGGCTTCGTTGAGGACTTCAGCCCGGTTGGATGAAGACTTCTGCCGCTTCCTTGAGGATGGATGTCGGATCTTCAGAACTGTAAATCGAGCTTCAGGGGGTTAGTTATAGGTTTTTTTAAGGGTGTATTGGGTGGGTTTTATTTTTAGGTTAGGGACTTTGGGCCGCAAAAGAGCTAACTGCCCTTTTAAGGGCAAAGCCCATCCAAATGCCGTTTTCAGGGCAATGGGGAGCTTAGGTTTTTTTAGATAGTATTTTATTTGGGGGGGTTGGTTGTGTGGGTGGTGGGTTTTACTGTTGCGGGGTTGTTTGTTCTTTTTTTCTTACAGGTAAAAGAGCTGATTACTTTGGTGCAATGCCCCGCAAAAGGCCCTTTTAAGGGCTATTGGTAGTTTAGTTTAGGCTAGGTTTTTTATTTTATTTTGGGTGGGCTTTTTTTTATTTTGATAGGGCTATAAGATTAGGTGTAATTAGTTTAAATATCTGTAATTTGTTTATTATTTTCTGTAATTTAGCGTTTTTTTTTTACTTTAGCTAATTTAATTTAGGTAATTGTATTTAGTTAATTTATTTAATTATAGTGTAGTGTTAGGTGCTATTGTAACTTAGGTAAGGTTTTATTTTACAGGTACTTTTGTATTTATTTTAGCTAGGTAGTTATTAAATGGTTAATAACTATTTAATAACTATTGTACCTAGTTAAAATAAATACAAACTTGCCTGTAAAATAAAAATAAACCCTAAGATAGCTACAATGTAACTATTAGTTATATTGTAGCTAGCTTATGGTTTATTTTACAGGTATTTAGTTTTAAATAGGAATTATTTAGTTAATGATAGGAATTTTTAGTTAGATTTATTTTAATTATATTTAAGTTAGGGGTTGTTAGGGTTAGACTTAGGTTTAGGGGTTAATACAATTAGTATAGTGGCGGCGACGTTGGGGGTGGCAGATTAGGGGTTAATAAATGTAGGTAGGTGGCGGCGATGTTAGGGACGGCAGATTGGGGTAAATAATATTTAACTAATGTTTGCGAGGCGGGAGTGCGGGGGTTTAGGGGTTAATATGTTTATTTTAGTGGCAGCGATGTTGGGGGCAGCAGATTAGGGGTCAATAAGTGTAGGTAGGTTGCGGCGACATTGGGGGCGGCAGAGTAGGGGTTAATAAATATAATGAAGGTGTCGGCGATGTTGGGGGCAGCAGATTAGGGGTTCACAAATATAATGTAGGTGGCGGCGGTGTCCGGAGCGCCAAATTAGGGGTTAAAAAATGTCTTTTAGTGTTTGCGATGCGGGGGGGGGGCTCTGTTTTGGGGTTAATAGGTAGTTTATGGGTGTTAGTGTACTTTTTAGCACTTTATTATGAGTTTTATGTTACGGCGTTGTACCATAAAACTCATAACTACTGACTTTTAAATGCGTTAGGACTCTTGACAGGGTAGGGTGTACCGCTCACTTTTTGGCCTCCTAGGACAGACTCGTAATACCGGCGCTATGGAAGTCCCATAGAAAAAAGACTTTACAAAGTGTACGTAAGTCGTTTTGCAGCAAGGCCAAAGAAGTGTGCGGTACACCTATACCTGCAAGACTCGTAATAGCAGCGGGCGTAAAAAAGCAGCGTTAGGACCTCTTAATGCTGCTTTTTTACCTTAACACACAACTCGTAATCTAGCCGATTGTATTTTGTAGCCTGGTTCAATTATCCAATATTATGAAACCTTGGTTGTTTGATGGATAAAATTTCCTGTGTAAATATATAACTTTACAACCTGTGTTGTTGTAGATACTTTTTATTTTTAGACTTAAAAATTCTACTTTTGCTTAGTTTACAAGTTACCAAATATTGCGCAACCTGTATGGTCAGATAAATATCTGTTTGCTATATAAATGTCTTTAAATAATCCTTGTAGTTTAATAAGATCAAGTACCTCAATACTAGTTTAACCCTTATGTTGGTACCATATATATTGCCTGTTATCACTGTCAGCGTGGCTACTCGTTAATACCAGTAATTTATTCAACGATCTTTAAGCCATACAAGTGTCCCCACAGTATTGGGCAATATAAGTTATAAATGTGATTTGCGTTTCTTTACTATTAGTACTTAGTTTCTGTATCCCACTTATTTGTAAACTGGGACTTATTCTCAGGCTTCGAATATATGTTACCAATTACCCAACCTGGGTTATTTAATCAATATACGTTTACTATATAAACATAAATATAAGTTTTGTAACCAAATTGGGTTGTTACAGATATTTCTTATGTATAAACTTAAAAATTATGCTTTTTCTTGATTTATAAGTTACCCAATATTGCGCTACCTGTGCTGTTAAATAAGTATTTGTTTGCTATATGGGTTCGCTGTATAAATATAAATATAAGTATGGGTTTGTTATAAAGATAAGTTGTATTGCTACGAATATGTCAAGTCTCAAATTAACCCATCTGCTGGCTTACTGCCCTTCGTAAACAGTAGCGTAACTACTTTCTATTTTTGGCAATTATAATTAGACAGACTTAGAAATTCCAGATATGTTAAAATTACAAAAATTGGGACCCCATCGTCCCACAACACCCCTCTGACGCATTTCACCAAAAAAACTTGGCTTTTATCAAAAGTAAAATGGTAAGCACCTTGTCTATGGTAATAGCTACAAGAGATAAAAGTCAGATGAAAACATTTTTGCCTACAACATTACTTGTTTGCATATTAAGTAGAGTATTTGTTAAAAAACAGCACCTTCCTTCAGGCCCAGATGAGAAGTTGGAAATCCTTACCACTGTCCCTTTCGGGAAGGATCGGCCTCCTCAAGATGGTAATCCTGCCCCGATTGTTATACCCGTTACTTATGATTCCCCTTCTCTTACCTAAATTGGATATCAAACTGCTTAATAGCACAGCGAGATATTTTTTTATGGAGGGGAGGGAAACCACGCATCTCAGTAGACAAGTTAAGTATTGGTTACCTTAATGGGGGACTTGCTCTCCCAGATTTTAGATTATATAATTGGGCGGCATTGATTCATCTGGTGATAGACTGGCAGGTGGCGACACATCACTTTTGCAGGCGCACACTAGAACAAGCAGTGCTGGGAGATATATAATTAGCTTATCTACCGCATACAACAAATCTTAGAAGCATTAAAATCCTAGGCCTAGATGTACTGTACAGAGACCCCTTAAAAGCTTGGCAGCAAGCACACAAATTTCTGAAAAAGTCGTGCCATGCCTCCTGCTACCTACCTATTGTTAAAAACCCAGACTTTCCAGCGGGGTCTGAGACAAGACCTTTTATACTTTGGAAGCAAAGAGATTTGACCTCTATTAAACAATTATTAGACCCTCTCTCGAGATCTGTTAAAACATTTGGAACTCTGCAAAGAGACCATAATTTACCTAAAACTCATTTTTATGCATTCCTGCAGGTGCTGGGATTGGTTAAGGAGGGACACAGGGAAATCACAAGGGAGGAGATACGAGATAGTATGGAAAAAATGAGGAATGCCATGTTGTCTGCAATGTTCAGGGAGTCCCAGGTGCACATTCTCCACACAGCATACCTCACACCAAATGCAATGGCTAAATGGGCGACTAATTGGTCCAATAAATGCATTAAATGTTCGTTGGAATCCCAGAGCCTCCTACATTATATGTGGGCTTGCCCACTAGTTAGACAATACTGGAGTAAAAACCAATATTGGATTAATAAAAAATTACATATTCCACTTACATTGCAACCCGAATCCATTTTGTTCTTAGAATGGGACCCTCAGTACAAACAGCATAATGCAGTATTAAGTTTGGTGGTATTGGTGGCAAGGAAATTCATACTCAAGCAGTGGACAAAGGGGTTTGGCCCATCCTTCATGGGTTTCAAAAACATGCTGAAACTACAAATATTCACAGAACAAATGGGCGTGAGACTAGACGTCCAGAACAGATTGAACCTTCTTTGCGGAAATGGCGCAGACTTATTCTGACTTTCTAATTAGAAATACAAAGATTGATATTAATGCCATTTAAAGACTCTGTTATATTCATGGAGGACACACTGAGAGGGGAATGGGATCATCTGTTCTGAATGTGACAACACTAATCTTCAATACACAGACATACGTGTCCAAAATTGTCTCCCCTGCCAATACGCGTCCATCTATCCCTCCATTATCCCCTTCTTTCCTTCCCCTTTTTTTTCACCACTGGGCCCCACGGTCGGCAACGGAAGTCGAACTGGGTGATTCATCTTAGTACTACCGACAGTTTACAGGTTGTCTGTTAAAAAAGTTTGGTTTAGATTAGTTAGTATAAGGAATAAAGAAAAAAGTAAAAGACTGATGTTGAGAAGAGATGGAGGTATAAAGAGAGAAAGAGAGATTTCGGGTATAGAAATGCAAGGTCAAATGACGGATCTCTCAGATTGAGATTCGAAGGATCAAGGTTTATTCCTTAATATTGTACGTATTATATGTATGTAGTATCAAGACACATTATGATTATGAATATATTGTACCGTCTGTGAACTTACATATGTTTTATTTTTTATTTCTGTCTCTCTCAACAATAAAAAGATATTTAAAAAAAAAAAAAAACCAGCACCTTCTGTTGTGTTATATCAGCCAAAAGATTCTTCCCACTTTCATAATTTGAGAAGAGAAAAGCAGTGATCCAGCATGTGGCTTCCACTATAAAATGTAAATTTCCATAGCCTGTACAAAATAGTTTTAACAAGGAAAAAATGCAATTTAATGGGTTTGACAATCAAAGCTCGGAAACTGTTTATTTCTTGTGGTATTTGTGCGTTGACAAGACAGTACTTGTACATAAATATAATCATAAGCATTCTTGGGGGGAAAAGACAGACAAATGCCCCCTTTGAAATTTTGACTTTTTGCTTAAATAACAAATTCATGGTCCCCACTCAAACTGCCAGCTTTAGTGCAAGCCTAGACAGATACTTAATACACACAGTCTGGTTTCCCCTTTTTCCCATAGGGAGACTAAATACACACAGAGAGAAATGCACTCACAGGAACGAACAACCAGCTCAATACCATTGTTAGCCTGTTCTATGGCGATTTACCACCTGGGTGCAACTTCTTTTAGCCCAGCAATGCTTTTCACAGAGTAGAACTTTCCTGTAGTATATCAGTCTGATCCCGCCTATTACGGTCAGTCCAGCGCCGAAATACCAGGCAATTCCACTCTGAACAAGGAACAAAGCAACCCCAGACAATTGTTTCGGCCTTCATTGGGCCTCATCAGTGAGGTGTAGCAGTATTCCTCTAAGCACACTGAGCAAGGAGTCCACGTCTGGTTTCCCCTTTTTCCCATAGGGAGACTAAATACACACAGAGAGAAATGCACTCACAGGAACGAACAACCAGCTCAATACCATTGTTAGCCTGTTCTATGGCGATTTACCACCTGGGTGCAACTTCTTTTAGCCCAGCAATGCTTTTCACAGAGTAGAACTTTCCTGTAGTATATCAGTCTGATCCCGCCTATTACGGTCAGTCCAGCGCAGAAATACCAGGCAATTCCACTCTGAACAAGGAACAAAGCAACCCCAGACGATCGTTTCGGCCTTCATTGGGCCTCATCAGTGAGGTGTAGCAGTATTCCTCTAAGCACACTGAGCAAGGAGTCCACGTCTGGTTTCCCCTTTTTCCCATAGGGAGACTAAATACACACAGAGAGAAATGCACTCACAGGAACGAACAACCAGCTCAATACCATTGTTAGCCTGTTCTATGGCGATTTACCACCTGGGTGCAACTTCTTTTAGCCCAGCAATGCTTTTCACAGAGTAGAACTTTCCTGTAGTATATCAGTCTGATCCCGCCTATTACGGTCAGTCCAGCGCCAAAATACCAGGCAATTCCACTCTGAACAAGGAACAAAGCAACCCCAGACGATCGTTTCGGCCTTCATTGGGCCTCGTCAGTGAGGTGTAGCAGTATTCCTCTAAGCACACTGAGCAAGGAGTCCACGTCTGGTTTCCCCTTTTTCCCATAGGGAGACTAAATACACACAGAGAGAAATGCACTCACAGGAACGAACAACCAGCTCAATACCATTGTTAGCCTGTTCTATGGCGATTTACCACCTGGGTGCAACTTCTTTTAGCCCAGCAATGCTTTTCACAGAGTAGAACTTTCCTGTAGTATATCAGTCTGATCCCGCCTATTACGGTCAGTCCAGCGCCGAAATACCAGGCAATTCCACTCTGAACAAGGAACAAAGCAACCCCAGACGATCGTTTCGGCCTTCATTGGGCCTCATCAGTGAGGTG
This sequence comes from Bombina bombina, assembly GCF_027579735.1. Lineage (NCBI taxonomy): Eukaryota > Metazoa > Chordata > Amphibia > Anura > Bombinatoridae > Bombina > Bombina bombina. Next base: position 607,128,432 of record NC_069502.1, on the reverse strand, counting down.
TAGCAGTATTCCTCTAAGCACACTGAGCAAGGAGTCCACGTCTGGTTTCCCCTTTTTCCCATAGGGAGACTAAATACACACAGAGAGAAATGCACTCACAGGAACGAACAACCAGCTCAATACCATTGTTAGCCTGTTCTATGGCGATTTACCACCTGGGTGCAACTTCTTTTAGCCCAGCAATGCTTTTCACAGAGTAGAACTTTCCTGTAGTATATCAGTCTGATCCCGCCTATTACGGTCAGTCCAGCGCAGAAATACCAGGCAATTCCACTCTGAACAAGGAACAAAGCAACCCCAGACGATCGTTTCGGCCTTCACTGGGCCTCGTCAGTGAGGTTTAGCAGTATTCCTCTAAGCACACTGAGCAAGGAGTCCACGTCTGGTTTCCCCTTTTTCCCATAGGGAGACTAAATACACACAGAGAGAAATGCACTCACAGGAACGAACAACCAGCTCAATACCATTGTTAGCCTGTTCTATGGCGATTTACCACCTGGGTGCAACTTCTTTTAGCCCAGCAATGCTTTTCACAGAGTAGAACTTTCCTGTAGTATATCAGTCTGATCCCGCCTATTACGGTCAGTCCAGCGCCAAAATACCAGGCAATTCCACTCTGAACAAGGAACAAAGCAACCCCAGACGATCGTTTCGGCCTTCATTGGGCCTCGTCAGTGAGGTGTAGCAGTATTCCTCTAAGCACACTGAGCAAGGAGTCCACGTCTGGTTTCCCCTTTTTCCCATAGGGAGACTAAATACACACAGAGAGAAATGCACTCACAGGAACGAACAACCAGCTCAATACCATTGTTAGCCTGTTCTATGGCGATTTACCACCTGGGTGCAACTTCTTTTAGCCCAGCAATGCTTTTCACAGAGTAGAACTTTCCTGTAGTATTTCAGTCTGATCCCGCCTATTACGGTCAGTCCAGCGCCGAAATACCAGGCAATTCCACTCTGAACAAGGAACAAAGCAACCCCAGACGATTGTTTCGGCCTTCATTGGGCCTCGTCAGTGAGGTGTAGCAGTATTCCTCTAAGCACACTGAGCAAGGAGTCCACGTCTGGTTTCCCCTTTTTCCCATAGGGAGACTAAATACACACAGAGAGAAATGCACTCACAGGAACGAACAACCAGCTCAATACCATTGTTAGCCTGTTCTATGGCGATTTACCACCTGGGTGCAACTTCTTTTAGCCCAGCAATTCTTTTCACAGAGTAGAACTTTCCTGTAGTATATCAGTCTGATCCCGCCTATTACGGTCAGTCCAGCGCCGAAATACCAGGCAATTCCACTCTGAACAAGGAACAAAGCAACCCCAGACGATCGTTTCGGCCTTCATTGGGCCTCGTCAGTGAGGTGTAGCAGTATTCCTCTAAGCACACTGAGCAAGGAGTCCACGTCTGGTTTCCCCTTTTTCCCATAGGGAGACTAAATACACACAGAGAGAAATGCACTCACAGGAACGAACAACCAGCTCAATACCATTGTTAGCCTGTTCTATGGCGATTTACCACCTGGGTGCAACTTCTTTTAGCCCAGCAATGCTTTTCACAGAGTAGAACTTTCCTGTAGTATATCAGTCTGATCCCGCCTATTACGGTCAGTCCAGCGCCAAAATACCAGGCAATTCCACTCTGAACAAGGAACAAAGCAACCCCAGACGATCGTTTCGGCCTTCATTGGGCCTCGTCAGTGAGGTGTAGCAGTATTCCTCTAAGCACACTGAGCAAGGAGTCCACGTCTGGTTTCCCCTTTTTCCCATAGGGAGACTAAATACACACAGAGAGAAATGCACTCACAGGAACGAACAACCAGCTCAATACCATTGTTAGCCTGTTCTATGGCGATTTACCACCTGGGTGCAACTTCTTTTAGCCCAGCAATGCTTTTCACAGAGTAGAACTTTCCTGTAGTATATCAGTCTGATCCCGCCTATTACGGTCAGTCCAGCGCCGAAATACCAGGCAATTCCACTCTGAACAAGGAACAAAGCAACCCCAGACGATCGTTTCGGCCTTCATTGGGCCTCGTCAGTGAGGTGTAGCAGTATTCCTCTAAGCACACTGAGCAAGGAGTCCACGTCTGGTTTCCCCTTTTTCCCATAGGGAGACTAAATACACACAGAGAGAAATGCACTCACAGGAACGAACAACCAGCTCAATACCATTGTTAGCCTGTTCTATGGCGATTTACCACCTGGGTGCAACTTCTTTTAGCCCAGCAATGCTTTTCACAGAGTAGAACTTTCCTGTAGTATATCAGTCTGATCCCGCCTATTACGGTCAGTCCAGCGCCGAAATACCAGGCAATTCCACTCTGAACAAGGAACAAAGCAACCCCAGACGATCGTTTTGGCCTTCATTGGGCCTCGTCAGTGAGGTGTAGCAGTATTCCTCTAAGCACACTAAGCAAGGAGTCCACGCCTGGTTTACCCTTTTTCCCATAGGGAGACTAAATACACACAGAGAGAAATGCACTCACAGGAACGAACAACCAGCTCAATACCATTGTTAGCCTGTTCTATGGCGATTTACCACCTGGGTGCAACTTCTTTTAGCCCAGCAATGCTTTTCCCAGAGTAGAACTTTCCTGTAGTATATCAGTCTGATCCCGCCTATTACGGTCAGTCCAGCGCCGAAATACCAGGCAATTCCACTCTGAACAAGGAACAATGCAACCCCAGACGATCGTTTCGGCCTTCATTGGGCCTCGTCAGTGAGGTGTAGCAGTATTCCTCTAAGCACACTGAGCAAGGAGTCCACGTCTGGTTTCCCCTTTTTCCCATAGGGAGACTAAATACACACAGAGAGAAATGCACTCACAGGAACGAACAACCAGCTCAATACCATTGTTAGCCTGTTCTATGGCGATTTACCACCTGGGTGCAACTTCTTTTAGCCCAGCAATGCTTTTCACAGAGTAGAACTTTCCTGTAGTATATCAGTCTGATCCCGCCTATTACGGTCAGTCCAGCGCCGAAATACCAGGCAATTCAACTCTGAACAAGGAACAAAGCAACCCCAGACGATCGTTTCGGCCTTCATTGGGCCTCGTCAGTGAGGTGTAGCAGTATTCCTCTAAGCACACTGAGCAAGGAGTCCACGTCTGGTTTCCCCTTTTTCCCATAGGGAGACTAAATACACACAGAGAGAAATGCACTTACAGGAACGAACAACCAGCTCAATACCATTGTTAGCCTGTTCTATGGCGATTTACCACCTGGGTGCAACTTCTTTTAGCCCAGCAATGCTTTTCACAGAGTAGAACTTTCCTGTAGTATATCAGTCTGATCCCGCCTATTACGGTCAGTCCAGCGTTGAAATACCAGGCAATTCCACTCTGAACAAGGAACAAAGCAACCCCAGACGATCGTTTCGGCCTTCATTGGGCCTCATCAGTGAGGTGTAGCAGTATTCCTCTAAGCACACTAAGCAAGGAGTCCACGCCTGGTTTCCCCTTTTTCCCATAGGGAGACTAAATACACACAGAGAGAAATGCACTCACAGGAACGAACAACCAGCTCAATACCATTGTTAGCCTGTTCAATGGTGATTTACCACCTGGGTGCAACTTCTTTTAGCCCAGCAATGCTTTTCACAGAGTAGAACTTTCCTGTAGTATATCAGTCTGATCCCGCCTATTACGGTCAGTCCAGCGCCGAAATACCAGGCAATTCCACTCTGAACAAGGAACAAAGCAACCCCAGACGATCGTTTCGGCCTTCATTGGGCCTCGTCAGTGAGGTGTAGCAGTATTCCTCTAAGCACACTGAGCAAGGAGTCCACGTCTGGTTTCCCCTTTTTCCCATAGGGAGACTAAATACACACAGAGAGAAATGCACTCACAGGAACGAACAACCAGCTCAATACCATTGTTAGCCTGTTCTATGGCGATTTACCACCTGGGTGCAATTTCTTTTAGCCCAGCAATGCTTTTCACAGAGTAGAACTTTCCTGTAGTATATCAGTCTGATCCCGCCTATTACGGTCAGTCCAGCGCCGAAATACCAGGCAATTCCACTCTGAACAAGGAACAAAGCAACCCCAGACGATCGTTTCGGCCTTCATTGGGCCTCGTCAGTGTGTATCTAGACAGATACTTGTCTGTTTATTGTGCTAATCATAGCAATATACCACTAAAGCACCTCCCACATTTTATCCCTTTCGGACAGCCTCGTTCCCTTGTTGGATGATTGATGAACTTCCAGGGGCAAAAGAGGTGTGTTTTTTGTTTAATCAAATAAATATTTATTCAGTGGCGTCACTAGGGGGGGGGCGGGGCGCAACCGGGTGACACCCTCCAGGGGGTGACACCAAAAAAAAAAAAAAAAAATTTTTTTTTTTTTTTTTACATTTTATTGAAATTCAAAGAAATACAATGTTGAGATGCATAGATTATTTTATTAGAGGCTGGCATTTGTGAACATTAGTGGGACTGGGGAAGTTGTAGACTCACAATTTTTTTGCCCCTTGAGCCAGTGCTGCAATTTCAACAAATAGTTTTCCTGGCTGCTTTTGCTTGTTTGTACTTTGCTCCTCCCCTGCCCAATTTCACTATGAATGTTGTGGGTGTGCCGTGGGGCTTGCAAAGTTGCGCTGCTAGCCTAAACCTGCCTGCCTATCTGTGCTCACTGCTCAGTGACATGCGGCCCAGGGCTGTGCACTGACAGACTTGGAACAGAGTCAGAGAGCAGAATTGTCATAGTTTGTGCGCCTAAACCTTTTCTTCAGTGATTTATTTTAGAGTGCTCTGTTTATCTTTCATTTGATGTTCTGCTGAGCCAGGGAGCAGCTCTAGGCATGAGCTTCATAATTAATGCAGTGCAGTTTACATATTTTGTATGTGTGTGTCTGAGTTTTTGTGTGTGTGTTTTTGTGTGTGTGTCTGAGTGTGTTTCCGAGTGTTTGTGTGTGCATCTAAGTATGTTTTTAAGTGTGTCTGAGTGTTTGTATGTGTGTGTCTGCTTTCTGGGGGGGGGGGGGGTGACACCATGACTTACCGCACCGGGTGACACCAACCCTAGTGACGCCACTGTGTTTATTTAATTGCGCACGCTGCTATCACAGGCATTGCATTTGCTTGTCTGAAACCTGATGACTTTGCTCCCAGTAACACTCCTTGCTTCAAAGTGTTTTTTGCTCCTTCCATCTATGGAATTCTTTTTAGAAGTCAGCGCCTCCCTGCAAGACACAGTTTAGCTGCTGTCCTCACTCAAAAAGTTTGCCCATTCCTAACCCAGAAGTTTAAATAAACAAAATTAAACTCCATGGGCCCCATCCGATATGCAGCGTTGCCCGCAAAAGCCGGTGACGCCGTTTTTTGTGCGGGTTTGGTATCACATATACGGCATAGCATACAAGTTACGCGCGTATATTTCAGCCTTCGCCGTATTTTTTTGACTCATAGACTGACATAGAAAACATGCACAATTTGGTATCCAATACAGGGAGTGCAGAATTATTAGGCAAATGAGTATTTTGACCACATCATCCTCTTTATGCATGTTGTCTTACTCCAAGCTGTATAGGCTTGAAAGCCTACTACCAATTAAGCATATTAGGTGATGTGCATCTCTGTAATGAGAAGGGGTGTGGTCTAATGACATCAACACCCTATATCAGGTGTGCATAATTATTAGGCAACTTCCTTTCCTTTGGCAAAATGGGTCAAAAGAAGGACTTGACAGGCTCAGAAAAGTCAAAAATAGTGAGATATCTTGCAGAGGGATGCAGCACTCTTAAAATTGCAAATCTTCTGAAGCGTGATCATCGAACAATCAAGCGTTTCATTCAAAATAGTCAACAGGGTCGCAAGAAGCGTGTGGAAAAACCAAGGCGCAAAATAACTGCCCATGAACTGAGAAAAGTCAAGCGTGCAGCTGCCAAGATGCCACTTGCCACCAGTTTGGCCATATTTCAGAGCTGCAACATCACTGGAGTGCCCAAAAGCACAAGGTGTGCAATACTCAGAGACATGGCCAAGGTAAGAAAGGCTGAAAGACGACCACCACTGAACAAGACACACAAGCTGAAACGTCAAGACTGGGCCAAGAAATATCTCAAGACTGATTTTTCTAAGGTTTTATGGACTGATGAAATGAGAGTTAGTCTTGATGGGCCAGATGGATGGGCCCGTGGCTGGATTGGTAAAGGGCAGAGAGCTCCAGTCCGACTCAGACGCCAGCAAGGTGGAGGTGGAGTACTGGTTTGGGCTGGTATCATCAAAGATGAGCTTGTGGGGCCTTTTCGGGTTGAGTATGGAGTCAAGCTCAACTCCCAGTCCTACTGCCAGTTTCTGGAAGACACCTTCTTCAAGCAGTGGTACAGGAAGAAGTCTGAATCCTTCAAGAAAAACATGATTTTCATGCAGGACAATGCTCCATCACACGCGTCCAAGTACTCCACAGCGTGGCTGGCAAGAAAGGGTATAAAAGAAGAAAATCTAATGACATGGCCTCCTTGTTCACCTGATCTGAACCCCATTGAGAACCTGTGGTCCATCATCAAATGTGAGATTTACAAGGAGGGAAAACAGTACACCTCTCTGAACAGTGTCTGGGAGGCTGTGGTTGCTGCTGCACGCAATGTTGATGGTGAACAGATCAAAACACTGACAGAATCCATGGATGGCAGGCTTTTGAGTGTCCTTGCAAAGAAAGGTGGCTATATTGGTCACTGATTTGTTTTTGTTTTGTTTTTGAATGTCAGAAATGTATATTTGTGAATGTTGAGATGTTATATTGGTTTCACTGGTAAAAATAAATAATTGAAATGGGTATATATTTGTTTTTTGTTAAGTTGCCTAATAATTATGCACAGTAATAGTCACCTGCACACACAGATATCCCCCTAAAATAGCTATAACTAAAAACAAACTAAAAACTACTTCCAAAACTATTCAGTTTTGATATTAATGAGTTTTTTGGGTTCATTGAGAACATGTTTGTTGTTCAATAATAAAATTAATCCTCAAAAATACAACTTGCCTAATAATTCTGCACTCCCTGTACACAGCGTAAGGACTTACGCTCGCAGAATTCAGAAAATCTACTCCCTTCTCATCTGCAGGCGCAGCAACCCTTGCAGTGACTTATAAACCAACGTAACTCTCTGAAGGCCTAACAAATGCATGCTCAACAACATACATATCAGCAGCTTGTTCTCAAACAGTTAAACCTCTTCCAAGCATTTATTATTCCTGCCCCTGCAAGTGTGTCAAGTGTGTCAAACCAATCACAAACAGCACAACCTCTCAACAGGAAGTCTAAAAAACCCGCCAATGCACATCCTCATTAGCCACCATGTTTCCCCTGCTTTCCATAGAGAGGCAGCATCATGGGGCGCAAGGGGTGCATCATGGGGCACAAGGGGTGCTGGAAGCCCTACAAGCCCCTGTTGTTCCGTCTATACATGCTGATTCTATAGTTGCTGCTGAGGTCCCTGGTCATAGTGCTGCCCCTGCTGCTGCCCCTGCTGCAGCTGGTCATAGAATTACATACTGCGGATTTCCACTGCATGTAAATGAAACTACTACATCCCACTCCCCTTCCCTTAACCACCCTAATTACTGAAAATATCTCATTAGTTTAATTCATGTTTAGGTCACTATGATTTATTGACTAGCATTAAGAAGAATGAAAATGGATGTTTATACCTTATCTTCACACCTTCTGTAAATACATTATATATATATATATATATATATATATATTTATATTTATATATATATACCCATGTGCAGGGATAGGCAAGGTGTCCTTCACTAAAGGTCTTTACTTTAGAAAATGTCCGCCACAGCCTTGGCTCGTGCCTATCCCTGCCCATGTGTCAATTCCTATTGAATGTGAGAAACCTTGATTTACATCTTATAAGTGAATATTACTATATGTACCCTTCATAACTATGTGATGTGGTTTATAGAACATGAATATGTCATAAACATGATAATATTACCTTTTTTTGGCCCATTTCCACACAGGCCTTATTATATGTTTTAACAATATTAGTGTACTAAAACACCCCTCACATGGATGTGGATGACAATTATATGGTAAATAACAGAGGACAAGATTTATGTTCCCGCCATCTATTGTCCATCTGCATCAGACAGAATTCTCATCATCTGCGACTGGTTTTGAACAATTCCATTTAATGATGCTGCCATGTCCCTCTGCAGCTCTATGCTACGCTTGAGTAACCTCTCTTGGCTCCTGTGAAACCTCTGTTGGCCCCTTTGTCTGCTCTTGCAGCTTGTTATGAGACTCCTCTGGAGTGAAATGTATTCCTCACCCAGGGGAGAATACAGTGCATCCACAGGCTCTTTAGCAGCAGGGCTTCTAGGTGCTTGAGGTGCAGGTTCAGCTGCATCTGCTGATGCTTGTGGGATATCTTCAGCTGCATCTGCTGGTGCTTGTGGGACATCTTCAGCTGCATGTGCTGGTGCTTGTGGGAAATCTTCAGCTATATGCTCATCTGCAGATGGAGGAGCTCTCCCAAGGGAAGAGGATGGTGGAGCTCTCCCAAGTGAAGAGGATGATGGAGCTCTCCCAAGGGAAGAGGATGGTGGAGCTCTCCCAAGGGAAGAGGATGGTGGAGCTCTCCCAAGGGAAGAGGATGGTGGAGCTCTCAGGGTGAATTGATAGTCCCATTGATGACCAGTGTGTGACCACTCAGCCTGTCCAGTTGGCACTTCTTGTGACATACCCTGTGTGTAAAAGCCATGACTGCCCTGAGATTGTGTTGGGGGGGGGGGTAAAGACATGGACCCTTTGTGGCTAACTTGGCTCCCCCTCAAAGCCAAAAGAAGAATATTCCTCTGGCCAGGAATCTTGCCAGGGGTCATATGTCTATGGTGGTGGCATCACTTCCGGGTCCTCAACTGAAGCAATCCAACCCTGCTCATGCCTGAGAGCATAATGCTCACATGGTTGCCTGAAGACTGGTGGTGGTGGCTGCATGCCTGTGACTGGTGGTGGTGGTGGAGGTGGCTGCATGTCAGTGACTGGTGGTGGTGGTGGAGGTGGCGGCATGCCTGTTTGCATCCTGGTGACAGGAGGTTCTGTGGAGGAGTCAAATGATGAGAGGGATTAGTACAGTCATATATATGTCCATGTGGGCATACAATGTACATTGATATATGCTAGGGCCTATACTCATTCTCATGTCAAGTATGTATTTCATACAATAGTTATGTGTACATGTCAATGATGGAAAAAATGTGTTCTTTAAGTGACACTATGGTCACACAATTTACTTTAGCCTGATGTAGGCACAGAACCTGCTTTCTGAGCTAAAAGTATTGTGATGGTTATAGTGTCCATTTACTGAAAACTCTACACGTGGCTTGTGTTACTCTGAGACATGTTAGTATTGCACTATTCCACCTCATGTCATGAATTGCATTGTGTTAAGTAGCATTAATGTCAAATATAATTGGAGATGTTTTTGTTAGTAGGCCAAATACCATGCTCCTCATTGTGTACATGAATGTCTGATATTAAAGGATGTTATATCTCAAATACATATCATACTGGTGTGTGTGATGTTACTCACCAGCATGATGTGCTGTGGTTGCAGCCCCTGAGTCACGAGCCCCTAGAAGTCCACGGACTGCTGTGAAACTCAGGGACCTGCGTATCATCTCCTGCCAGGTGTTGTATTCTGTGTCCAGGGGTAGAACCACCGCCTGTTCCCCTCTGGTGCATGGCTTCCTGCCCCATATTCTCTTTCACCCGCCTCTAACAGTCATTCTGGCAACGCCTTTGCCCTTCTCCTGGCCAAAGAGGGCACTGTGATTGTCCATGATGGCCTGGACTAGGGCAACATTCTCATTGAATGTGAAGTTTGGACATCTCATCCTCTCATCCTCTGTGGACACCTGGCTTGCTCCCTGTGATGTCCCTGGTGTGGGTTCCTCCCTATTCTCTCCCTCCTCCCCCCCTTCTGTCCCCATGTGCACCCTCTGTCCCTCTTCTAGATGTGCCTGGTCTCTGGGCATCTCCCCTCCCATCATCCCTTCTAGCTCTCCCTCTCCCCACTCCACTTACTCCCTGATGGGGACCCCGCTGCTCCTCCTGTCCTCTACAATACTCCTCTCCCTGCCACTCCTCTCCCCTCCTCCCTACCTCTCCCTGCCATCCTCACACTACACACACTCACACTCACTCCCAGTTCAATCACACACAATCACAACCAAACACTCAGCCTATCACACTGTAAAATTGAAATAAAATGTGTGAGGTGTTAGAAAAAAAAAGTGTTGTGTATTTTGTATATGTATGTATGCAATATGTGTGCAATATGTAAAAATATGTGTAAGTGTACAAGCTTAAACAACCAACAATGCGACCTAACTAACTCCTCTGTTTGCGCCTCTCTCTCTACTCTGACTAATCCTCCACTCCACTGTAGTGTGCTGTAGCTCAACGAACCATCCAAACACACTGAAGAAAATGGCGGCTGCGCATGGGTTTATATATGACTTTTGAATAGCGTAATTACATGGAGCATTTTTAGATGGAGTTGCGGGTGATTTTTACGAGTGTTAGCCTAATTTGCATAAAACTACTCTTTATTGAGACTTTACGTGGACAAAATACAGGCGTAAGTTACTTGCGACGAGTAAAATGTGTATTTGCGCACTTTTCGGAAGAACGCCAGTATGTACTACTTACGCCAGTTTAGCATCTAACGGCGCAGTATATGTAATACCCCGATGTGCAAGGTGAAATTACGGGCGGCGCGGGTTCCCTCGCTTGCGCCGAAAACTACGCTGTATATGGCAGCATCCAGCTCTAAGGTGATAATTGCTGTTGAGATTGAATTTTAAGTAAGTTATTTACATGGGAGATTTTTTTCTTTTCTTCACCCTCCAACATTCTAACGGTAAATGTTTAGTTCAGTAAAGATGCTCTATTCCCTATACTAACCACTTTAACTAACTTGTATTGGAATTTTAAAACTGTATTATCATTACTATTACATAGACAAGTAGGCAAATGTACACAGCTGAAATATGTTTAGAAACAACATATAAATGCAAAATATATTTATCAGAAATCAATACTTATACTTTGCACAAAAAATAGCTGCACATTTTGTTCTGAGGTGTTTAATTTAGCAGCTATGTACTCTATTCACTGCACTATTTAGCCCTTAGCAATTCATTTTACAGTTGTTTCATTTTATAATAACATCACCAAGTCAAAGGCCAAGCCAATAGCAAAAACTATACATCTCAGGCATGATCTGCCTAAAATCAAAATAGTGTTAAAACATTCACAGCAAATAACAAAAATCAGCATAACTTCCTACTGATATAGGGAGAGATTACATGTGTGGCGTAAGTTTCAGCACAACTGCTGAAACCCACGTCGCCCATAAGTTCACCTCGCACATCGGGTGAATCAGATAACCCGCACCGCCAAATGATATACTGCCATATGTCGGACAAACTTGCGAGGTTCAGAAATATGCGCAACTACACATTTCTGGCGTTGCCAGTAACTTATGCCAGTATATCATCTTGCACACGTTAGTAAAAATCACACATGTAAAAAAATTTAAACCGACACATCAAAACGTCATTCAAAACCCCTAATCCACCATCCTCCCACCTAGCAATAACTAATAAAAGTTATTAACCCCTAAACCGCCACCCCCCATACCTCAATCACCTAATTAAAATATTATCCCTTAATCCGCCAACCCTCCACAATGCAAACACCTAATTAAACTAATAACACCTAAACCACCAACCCCCCACAATGCAAAGTATCTAATAAAAACTATTAACCCTTAAACTGCCAAACCCCCACAACGCAAACACCTAATTAAACTAATAACACCTAAACCGCCAACCCCCCACAATGCAAAGTACCTAATAAAACTATGAGCCCCTAAACCGGCAACCCTCTACAATGCAAAGTATTAAACTAATAACTAAGACCCCTAACCTAACACACCCTAACTTAAACCCAATTAAAATACACTGAAATAAAATTAAAAAGATACTACCTTAAAAAAAAAAAATTACAAAAAATAAAAAATCTAATTTACATAAAACCCTAACGTTACATTAAAAAAACTACCATTACAGAAAATTAAAACCTAACCGCTAGATTTAGAGTTCTGCGACCAAAGGGGTGCGTTAGCTACGCGTGCTTTTTTTCTCCCGCACCTTTTAAATACTGCTGGTATTTAGAGTTCACAGAAGGGCTGCGTTAGGCTCCAAAAAGGGAGCGTATAGCATAATTTACCACCACTGCAACTCTCAATACCAGCGGTGCTTACGGACGCGGCCAGCTTAAAAAACGTGCTCGTGCATGATTTCCCCATAGGAAACATTGGGGCCGTTTGAGCTTAAAAAAAAAAACACCTGCAAAAAAGCAGCATTCAGCTCCTAACGCAGCCCCATTGTTTCCTATGGGGAAACACTTCCTAAGTCTGCACCTAACACCCTAACATGTACCCCAAGTCTAAACACCCCTAGCCTTACACTTATTAACCCCTAATCTGCCGCCCCCGCTATCGCTGACCCCTGCATATTTTTTTTAACCCCTAATCTGCCGCTCCGTACACCGCCGCAACCTACGTTATCCCTATGTACCCCTAATCTGCTGCCCCTAACACCGCCAACCCCTATATTATATTTATTAACCCCTAATCTGCCGCCCCCAACGTCACCGCCACCTACCTACAATTATTAACCCCTAATCTGCCGACCGGACCTCACCGCTACTATAATAAAGTTATTAACCCCTAATCCGCCTCACTAACCCTATAATAAATAGTATTAACCCCTAATCTGCCCTCCCTAACATCACCGATATCTAACTTCAAGTATTAACCCCTAATCTGCCGACCGGACCTCGCCGCTACTCTAATAAATGTATTAACCCCTAAAGCTAAGTCTAACCCTAACACTAACACCCCCCTAAGTTAAATATAATTTTTATCTAATTAAATAAATTAACTCTTATTATATAAATTAATCCTAATTAAAGCTAAATACTTACCTGTAAAATAAAACCTAATATAGCTACAATATAAATTATAATTATATTATAGCTGTTTAAGGATTAATATTTATTTTACAGGCAACTTTGTATTTATTTTAACCAGGTCCAATAGCTATTAAATAGTTAATAACTATTTAATAGCTACCTAGTTACCTGTAAAATAAATCCTAACCTAAGTTACAATTAAACCTAACACTACACTATCAATAAATTAATTAAATAAAATACCTACAACTATCTACAATTAAACCTAACACTACACTATCAATAAATTAATTACATAAAATACCTACAAATAAATACAAATAAATAAACTAACTAAAGTACAAAAAATAAAAAAAGAACTAAGTTACTAAAAAATAAAAAAATAATTTACAAACATTAGAAAAAGATTACAACAATTTTAAGCTAATTACACCTACTCTAAGCCCCCTAATAAAATAACAAAGCCCTCCAAAATAAAAAAATGCCCTACCCTATTCTAAAATACAAATAGAAAAGCTCTTTTACCTTACCAGCCCTTAAAAGGGCCTTTTGCGGGGCATGCCCCAAAGAATTCAGCTCTTTTGCCTGTAAAAAAAGCATACAATACCCCCCCCCCAACATTACAACCCACCACCCACATACCCCTAATCTAACCCAAACCCCCCTTAAATAAACCTAACACTAAGCCCCTGAAGATCTCCCTACCTTATCTTCACCACGCCGGGTATCACCGATCCGTCCAGAGGAGCCTCCGAAGTCTTCATCCAAGCCCAAGCGGGGGCTGAAGAGATCCATCATCCGGCTGAAGTCTTGATCCAAGCGGGAGCTGAAGAAGTCCATCATTGGGCTGAAGTCTTGATCCAAGCGGGCGCTGAAGAGGTCCATCATCGGGCTGAAGTCTACTATCAAGCGGCATCTTCAATCTTCTTTCTTCCGGAGCCATCTTCTTCCAGTCAACGCGGATCCATCCTCTTCTACCGACGCCTACTCGCTGAATGACGGTTCCTTTAAATGACGTCATCCAAGATGGCGTCCCTCGAATTCCGATTGGCTGATAGGATTCTATCAGCCAATCGGAATTAAGGTAGGAAAATTCTGATTGGCTGATGGAATCAGCCAATCAGATTCAAGTTCAATCCGATTGGCTGATCCAATCAGCCAATCACATTGAGCTCGCATTCTATTGGCTGATCGCATTCTTGTTGCCGTCGCTAGGCCAAATGGAAGAGCAACAAATTGGTAATGCTTGTCTAGAAAAGAGAATCTCAGAAACCGATAGTGGTCTGGATGAATCAGAATGTGAAGATATGCATCCTGTAAGTCTATTGAGAACATGTAATGACCTTGCTGAACAAAAGGCAGAATAGTCCTTATAGTCACCATCTTGAAAGTCGGGACCCTTACAAATTGATTCAAACACTTCAGATCCAGAACTGGTCTGAATGAATTTTCCTTCTTCAGGACAATGAATAGATTTGAATAAAAAGCCAGACCCTGTTCCAGAAGTGGAACTGGTACAATTACCCCTGAAAGCTCCAGATCTGAAACACACTTCAGAAAGGCCTGACCTTTCACAGGATTTGTTGGAATGTGAGAGAGAAAAAATCTTCTTACAGGAGGTCTTATTCTGAGACCTATTCGATACCCCTGAGAGACAATATTCTGAATCCAATGATTGTGAACGGAACCTGCCCAAACGTCTTGAAATAATTTCAATCTGGATCTGGAACTGGATTGAGGGCCGCACCTTCATACAGTCTTGAGGGCTGGCTTTGGTTTCTTATAAGGCTTGGATTTATTCCAACTCGAAGATGGCTTCCAATTGGAACCAGAGTCTATAGGGGAAGGAGTGGTTTTCTGTTCTCTATTCTGACGAAAGGAACAAAACCAGGGTCTGGACTTTTTGTCTTGGGGCAAAAAAACTCCCCCCCCCCCAGTAATAGTGGAAATAATAGAATAGAATTGAGAACCAAATAAATTATTAACCTGGAGTGATAGAGATAGTAACCTAGATGTAGATACCATGTCAGCATTCCATGATTTGAGCCATAAAGCTCTTCTAGCTAAAATAGCCAAAGACAGATTTAACATCAATCCTGATGATATCAAAAATAGCATCACAGATAAAATGATTAGCATGTTGAAGCAAATGAACAATGCTATGCAAAACAGAATCTTTTTTCCGTGGTGCTAAGCTATCCAACCAAAAAGTTGATGCTGCCGCAACATCAGCCATAGAAATGGCAGGTCTGAGAATATAGCCAGAATGTAAATAAGCTTTCCTTAGATAAGATTCAATTTTCCTATCTAAAGGATCCTTAAAATAAGTACTATCTTACATAGGAATAGTAGTATGCTTGGCAAGAGTAGAAATAGCCCCAAACTTTTTCCCAAAACTCTAATTTGGCAAAGGACACAACTTTTTAAACCTTGAAGAAGAAACAAAAGAAGTACCAGGCTTAGACCATTCCTTAGCAATCACATCAGAAATAGCATCAGGAACAGGGAAAACCACAGGAGTAATCACAGGAGGTTTATAAACAGAATTTAAATGTTTACTGGATTTGTTATCAAGAGGACCAGACTCCTCAATATCCAAAGTTATCAAAACTTTTATTAACAAAGAAGGAATATACTCAATCTTAAAAAGATAAGTTGATTTATCAATGTCAATGTCTGAAGTAGGATCTTTTGAGTCAGAGAGATCCTCATCAGAGATGTATATATCAGTATGTTGTCGGTCATTACAAATTTCATCAGTATTATAAGATGTTTTAAAAGACCTTTTATGTTTATTATAAGGTGGAATAGCAGACATAGGGGCATATGTATCAAGCTCCGATTGGAACTTGATGCCCTGTGTTTCTGGCGAGCCTGCAGGCTCGCCAGAAACAGCAGTTATGAAGCAAAGACTACTGCTCCATAACCTGTCCGCCTGCTCTGAGCAGGAGGACACACATCGCCACAATACAAACCGATCGAGTACGATCGGGTTGATTGACACCCCCCTGCTGGCAGCCCATTGGCCGCGAGTCTGCAGGAGGCGGCATTGCACCAGCAGCTCTTGTGAGCTGCTGGTGCAATGCTGAATACGGCGAGCGTATTGCTCGCCGTATTCAGCGAGGTCTGGTGGACCTGATCCACAGTGTCGGATCAGGTCCGCCAGACCTTGATAACTAGAGGCCATAGCCTTCTGTATTGCATCAGCAATATAATTTTTCATATCAACATGGATATCATGTATATTAGATGTTGAGGGAACAACAGATACTGTACTAGCACTAATAGAAACTTTTTCAGCATGCAAAAGCTTATCATTACAACTGCTACATACTACAGCTGGAGATATAATCTCCCCTATCTTATAACAGATACACTTAGCTTTGGTAGAACTGTGTTCAGGCAGCAAGGTTCCTACAGCAGCTTCTGAGACAGGATCAGATTGAGAAAACTTGTACAATGTAAAAGAAAAAACAACATTTAAAAAAAAATATCTTATTTCCAAATATAGCAGTTTCAGGAATAGGGAAAAAATGCAAATGCTAAAATTGTCAAAAAAGCAAATAGCATAGCCCTCTGGGCATAAAGAAGGCAAGGAGCATATAGGAAGTGAGGTAAAATAGAAATAAATATTTTTTGGCGCCAATTATGATGCACGACGCAAAAGGAAGTATAAACATTTTTTGGTGCCAACAAACATCCGGAAATGAGGCATCTCGCGTCATAACAGACACAACTTGGCGCCAAACAACCTGGCGTCAACTAAGACGCAGGAAATGATGAACTATTCACGCAAAAAAATGCTTGCGCCAAGAATGACGCAATAAATAACAGCATTTTGCGCTCTTGCAAGCCTAATTTGCCCACAAGATTTAAAAGAAAAGAAGTCAAATTGGAAAAGAGACTATACCCCAGGTAAGAAAAACACTTCCTAAAACATGATTCCCATACTGAAACTGCCAGACTGCAAAGGGAAATACACATAGACCTGACTCATGGCAAATATAAGTAAATACATATATTTAGAACTTTATATAAATACATAAAGCACCAACCATAGCTGAGAGTGTCTTAAATAATGATACATACTTACCGAAAGACACCCATCCACATATAGCAGATAGCCAAACCAGTACTGAAAACTATCAGCAGACGTAATGGTATCAGAGTATATCGTTGATCAGAAAAGGGAGGTAGGAGATGAATCCCTACGACCGATAACAGAGAACCCTTGAAAAGATTTTCCGTGAAAAAAACTATAAAAAAATCACTAGGCGATACTCTCTTCACATCCCTCTGACAAACACTGTACTCTGAGAGGAATTGGGCTTCAGAATGCTTAGAAGCGCTTATCATAGAAGAAATCATAAAAAGCAAGCACAAACTTTCTTCACCAACTCCATAGGAGGCAAAGTTTGTAAAACTGAGTTGTAGGTGTGGTGGGAGGAGTATTTACAGGCATTTTGAGGTTTGGGAAACTTTGCCCCTCCTGGTAGGATTGTATATCCCATACGTCACTAGCTCATGAACTCTTGCCAATTACATGAAAGAATCCACCAATTGAAATCTGGAGATTCACTCTTTTTCCAAAATGTCTAAATAATTTTTTTGGCACGGTTCAACGTTATTTGTATTAAACTCAAAGTGATTTTATTGTTATTAATATCAGATTGGTTTAAAATCACTGTACAGAAATTGTATATTTAGTATAGTAATATCTTATTACTTAGTATCAGAATATCTGACCAATATTTTTCAAGTATAGGACATGACCACCATACAGTGACGTGCGGTGACGTCAGAGGTTGGTGAGGCAGTGGCTAGGATACACCTTCATTCTTTAGATATCCTTTGTTGAAGAAATATCAATGCACATGGGTGAGCCAATCACATGAGGTATCTATGTGCAGCCACCAATCAGCAGTACTGAGCATATTTAGATATGATTTTCAACAAAGGATATCAAAAGAATGAAGAAAATTAGATATTAGATGTAAATTGGAAAGTTATTTAAAATTGCAGCTCTTTCTAAATCATGAAAGAAAACATATGGGTTTCATGTCTCTTTAACCCGTTAAGGACACAGCTTTCTGTTTGCTCAATTGTTTTATGACGGAAAAATTCCGTCATATGTCCTTAAGAGGTTAAATGGTGTCTTGGAAAACTGGTCAGCTTAGTAAACATCTGATTTTAGTCTAAAGGATTGTAACAGAAACGCTTGCCAGATCACAAAATGCTTGCTCTGATTATGAGATCTAGAAATCCAGGCCCATTAAAATATGTTTAAAACATACTTTTTACTTTAATGCTGCAAATTATGCTTATAGATTCCTTCATTATTCAGTAAATATAAAAATGTCTTGATCCAGTGGAAGAGAGAGAGAGAGAGAGAGTAACACTCACCGCGGCTCACGGATCTCTTCTGTGTCTCACGTCACGTTCCCTAGCAACGTGACGCGGTTGTCTGAACACTCCTCCTGACGTCGGCGTCTCTCTCTGCCTTCAAAAACCCGGCGGGAGATCTTCTCGGGGCCCGTTTGTCTTCCTGACTCTGAGCCACGTGAGTACTTTGTCAAATCTGACTTCTGGATATTTGACCTTTGCCTGCCTGACCTTGTTATTACCTAAATCCTCAAACTGTCTACTGATTTATTGACCCTTGTCTGCCTGACTATGCATTTGCTTTATCTAACCTGCTAAAAGGATTACCTCTCTGTTTGTTTGCAAACCTGCTTAAAGGGACATTTGCTTTATCTAACCTGCTAAAAGGAATATCTCTCTGTGTGTTTGCTAACCTGCTTAAAGGGACATTTGCTTTATCCAAACCTGCTGAAAGGATTACCTCTCTGTTTGCAAACCTGCTTAAAGGGACATTTGCTTTATCTAACCTGCTAAAAGGATTACCTCTCTGTTTGTTTGCAAACCTGCTTAAAGGGACATTTGCTTTATCTAACCTGCTAAAAGGAATATCTCTCTGTTTGTTTGCTAACCTTCTTAAAGGGACATTTGCTTTATCCAAACCTGCTAAAAGGATTACCTCTCTGTTTGTTTGCAAACCTGCTTAAAGGGACATTTGCTTTATCCAAACCTGCTAAAAGGAATACCTCTCTGTTTGCTTTCTAACCTGCATAAAGGGATATTTGCTTTAAACATTCCTGAGTGGGTCACATCCTGGATATTTCTCAGTGTGCTAGCGTGTGTTTTACTTTTCACGCTAGCAGTTGGGTTGAATCCTGGGCTGATCCTTTACGGCTGACATTACAAACGGGCCAAAATGGACCCCACTGAATTATCCATGGCCGTGACCCACCAGGGACAGTTATTGGGATCTCATGCTACCCACTTGCAATCCTTGGACGCAAAGTTGGATCAGATAACTACTTTACTTCAGAATATGGCTGCTCCTATACCTCCTAATCCTATTCCTTTGGAGTCCTCTCCTCCTACGAATCCTACCAATCAATCACAAGGTCAACTCAGTCCGAGGATGCCCCTTCCGGACAAATATGATGGGAATCCTGAGGATTGTAGAGGTTTTCTGAATCAGTGTCGCCTTCATTTTCGGAATAGTCCTCTTCTCTTTGCAACCCTCTCTTCTAGAATCACTTTCCTTATATCCTTAATGAAAGGTAGAGCCTTAGCCTGGGTATCACCTTTGCTTGAAAAGAATGATCCAATACTCCAGGATGTGGATACATTTCTCTCTGTCTTTTCAAATGTCTTCCATAAACCGGGGAGGTCCGCCGCTGCCGAAGCTTCCCTCCTAGACTTACGACAAGGTGGTCAATCTGTATCTCAATATGCCATTGAATTTCGCACCCTAGCTTCTGAGACTACTTGGAATCAGGGAGCTCTTAGAGCAGCTTTTCGTAAAGGACTCTCTGAACGTCTCAAAGATGAGTTGGTCTATCGTGAACTTCCAGAATCTCTAGAAGCTTTGATAAATCTTTGTATTTGCCTCAATTCCAGATACTGCGAATGCCAACAAGAAAGAGAAAGAAGTCAGAAATCTTCTAATCGACCTTTTGTCCCGTTCCTCGCCTCTCTAACCCTGTAACTCCCGCTTCTCCACCTTCCGACCAGGCTGAACCAATGAAAATAGGCACCATTAGATTAACCGAAACTGAACGTCTGAGGAGACGCTCTCTTGGACTGTGTTTGTACTGTGGCCTTAAAGGACATTTATTAAAGGATTGTCCTACCAGACCGCTAAAAGCCAGGGCTTAACTTCTGTCCAGGGAGATGAGTTAAGCCAAATAGGATTTCATTCCCTCAATAATAAACTTTTTGTTCCGGTTTCTCTTCAAATTGGAGGAGACAAGATTCATGCTCAAGCCCTTATTGACTCGGGTGCTGGAGGAGTCTTCATCGATTCCACATTTGTAACTTCTCACTCTATTCCCTTAAGTAGAAAGGAGTATTCTATTCCTGTCTCCACTGTTAGTGGAGATCCTCTGGGACCCGGACTTATCCAGTTTGCTACTAGACCCATTCTCTTTTCTGTAGGAATTCTTCATTCGGAGACAATATGTTTTGACGTTATCTCGACTCCTCAATTTCCCATTATTTTGGGTCTTCCCTGGCTCCAGTTACATAATCCTGTCTTCTCTTGGACTCAATGCGAACTCACTTCCTGGGGATCTGCATGTCAAAATAGTTGTCTTCAAATACCCACTAAAGTGCCTCTCACTATTGCTCTCACTACTGACACTTCCGGGTCGTTACCCGCACCTTATCAAGATTTTGTTGATGTTTTTTCCAAGAAAGAAGCAGAACGTCTTCCCCCTCACCGTCCTTTTGATTGTCCCATTGATTTACTTCCTGGTGCTACCTACCCTTGTGGCAAGACGTATCCACTCTCAAGGCTTGAGAATGTAGCCTTGGAGGAATATATCCAAGATAGTTTGGCTAGAGGTTTTATTCGGCCTTCCTCTTCTCCTCTAGGGGCAGGTTTCTTTTTTGTGGGAAAAAAGGATGGAGGTTTGCGACCTTGTATTGATTACCGGGGTTTGAATCAAATCAAAGTCAAGAATAGTTACCCCTTACCCCTTATTCCTGAACTGTTCACCTATCTTCAAGGAGCTACAATATTTACCAAACTGGATCTTCGTGGTGCGTACAATCTTATCCGTATGCGCAAGGGTGATGAATGGAAAACAGCCTTTAACACTCGTTTTGGGCATTATGAGTATCTGGTCATGCCTTTTGGGCTATGTAATGCCCCTGCTGTGTTTCAACACTTTGTGAACGAGATCTTTCGGGATTTTTTGAACACTTTTGTCATCATATATCTTGACGATATTCTAATTTTTTCTCAAAATTATCAAGATCATGTGCACCACGTCAGGAAAGTTTTGCAAACGGCTAAGAGACAATCATTTGTTTGCCAAATTGGAGAAATGTTCATTTCATCAAAAATCCATACCCTTCTTGGGTTATGTAATATCTGAATCTGGATTTGAAATGGATCCAACTAAACTCTCTTCTATTTTGGATTGTCCTAGACCTGATTCTCTTAAGTCTCTACAACGTTTTCTTGGCTTCGCCAGTTATTACAGGAAATGTATCAAAGGATTTGCAACTATTACTACTCCTCTTACTTCACTCACTAAAAAGGGGCAAAACTGTAAAGAATGGCCTCCAGAGGCTATTAAGGCTTTTGAGTCTCTCAAAGAAGCCTTTTCTTCTGCGCCCATACTCCGCCACCCAAATCCAGATTTTCAATTCATCCTAGAAGTGGATGCTTCTTCTGTTCTGCTGTTCTTTCTCAACGAATACCGGACACAGGAAAGATTCATCCTGTAGGTTTCTTTTCCAGGAAATTTACCTCTTCTGAATTAAACTACAACGTAGGCAATAAAGAGTTACTTGCCATCAAGATGGCTCTGGACGAATGGAGGCATTGGCTGCAGGGTACTACTTTACCATTTTCCATACTCACAGATCATAAAAATCTTCTTTATCTCCAAACTGCCAAACGATTGAATTCCAGGCAGGCTCGTTGGTCTCTATTCTTCTCACCTGGTTCTAAGAATATAAAAGCAGATGCTCTTTCCAGACAATTTCAATCTACCTCTACTCCTGAATCTGGTACCATACTTCAACCACATAGAGTCATAGCTCAGTTATCAACTTCTTGCTTACTGGATTTACAGACTGCTCAAAAGGACCTTCCTTCGTCATGAAAACCTCCTGATGGTTTACTGTTTGTCCCTGAACGCCTTCGCTCCAAGATCCTACATTGGGCCCATGATAGTCCTCTCTCCGGACATCCTGGCATCAGTAACACTGCTCGGAATCTCAAACAGTATGTCTGGTGGCCTACTCTCACTCAAGATGTTAAAGACTATGTATCTGTTTGCACACAATGTGCTACCAATAAGAATCCTCGTCAACTCCCTTCTGGTTTGCTTCAGCCTTTGTCCATTCCTCACCAGCCTTGGACCCATTTATCTATGGACTTTATTACTGACCTTCCTCTTTCTGCTGGAAACAACACTATTTGGGTGGTTGTCGACAGATTCACTAAGACAGCTCATTTCATTCCTTTGCCTGGCCTACCCTCTGCCAAAAGACTTTCTGAGCTTTTTCTTTTGCATATTGTGAAATTACATGGGTTTCCTCTGGACATCGTCTCCGATAGAGGAATACAATTTGTTTCTCTGTTCTGGAAATGGCTCTGCAAACATTTTGGTACTGCTGTCTCTTTATCTACCTCACATCATCCGCTGTAATGAATCCAGCACTCAGTTACCAGAAATGGTTTAAATGTAGCTCTTTTGTTTAGCAATTTCTGCAAACACAGACTCTGTTTGGACAGAAAAATGAAACAGTGAGCAGTTAATAGCCAGTAGAATTAGATAAAGGTATTACTGAACTCCTTTCAATCAGAAGTCAATTTAGACCAATAAGAATCCTCGTCAACTCCCTTCTGGTTTGCTTCAGCCTTTGTCCATTCCTCACCAGCCTTGGACCCATTTATCTATGGACTTTATTACTGACCTTCCTCTTTCTGCTGGAAACAACACTATTTGGGTGGTTGTCGACAGATTCACTAAGACAGCTCATTTCATTCCTTTGCCTGGCCTACCCTCTGCCAAAAGACTTTCTGAGCTTTTTCTTTTGCATATTGTGAAATTACATGGGTTTCCTTTGGACATCGTCTCTGATAGAGGAGTACAATTTGTTTCTCGGTTCTGGAAATGGCTCTGCAAACATTTTGGTACTGCTGTCTCTTTATCTACCTCACATCATCCGCTGTAATGAATCCAGCACTCAGTTACCAGAAATGGTTTAAATGTAGCTCTTTTGTTTAGCAATTTCTGCAAACACAGACTCTGTTTGGACAGAAAAATGAAACAGTGAGCAGTTAATAGCCAGTAGAATTAGATAAAGGTATTACTGAACTCCTTTCAATCAGAAGTCAATTTAGAGCAAAGATCACATGAGAAAGTATTTACAGCACAGCTTGATAGAATCAGTATATATGACTTGGTAGCGTAGTTTCCTTCACACACATTCACCCATAAAATATGTACAAAGTTACTCACACAGTTAGGTTGAATCAGTCTCTGGATAATAAGAAACAATTTCACAGCAGTAGTTGCAACTGGTAATATAAGTAGGTCTGAGCAGGAGCATTAGATATTCAAGGCAACTCAGGCCAAAGTTATCAGGTAGTGGTTAATTTAAATATGAACAACAAGCGGTAGTTGAATTCCAGGAACGATTACCTGTGGAGAGAGACAGAGGATCACTGCTGCTGAACTGATCGGTCCGCGGTGAATGTGTGACTCACTTCCGGTTGGATGTTCCACAGTCGGATAGCTGCAGCGGTACCGCGGTCAGTGTAAAAACTGACAGGAGCTGCAGAGGGAGAGCTGAACTGGATTCTTCTCAGAGCGTAAAAGCTCTGGCGGCTGGAACATAGATTAAGGTACTGGGAAATGGTTGGAAGGTCCCACGTATGCTTCTCTGGAGATTAGTAGAGGAATATCCTTAGAGTTATCCAAGTGATAGGGATGAGACCTGAAGATTAGCGAAAGGTGCAGGTTTTAGGCTGCTTGTCTTCTCAATAATCAGGCAAGGTATGAAGGTAGGAGGCTCCCTTTTAAAGGAGTGAAGTGCATGCAGGGAGATACCTTAAAGGTATATCACATATCCCCCACCTTAAGGGCAGGCAGCGAGAGAGCGGGGACAGGGCTTCCCAGGAAACCGTCGATGAAAGGCGGAGAGCAGACCAGGTGCATGAACATCCTTATGGGACTCCCAGGAGTTGCTCTCAGGGCCATAGCCCTTCCATTGTATCAGGTACTGGACAAGTCTGCGACGTATTCGAGAATCAAGGATCGACTCCACCTCATACTCCAATTGATTTTGGTGATAAATGGGTGGAGGAGGAGGAACCTGACGTAGCGAGAAACCAGCTTCATAATGCTTGATCAAAGAAACATGAAACGTAGGATGAACAGTAAGATCTTTGGGTAGAGTCAACCGAACTGCGTTCGAGTTCACAACTGCCTCAATCGGGAAAGGACCAATAAATTGGTTGGCCAACTTTTTGCAAGGTACACTGAGCTTCAGATTCTTTGTGGACAGGAGAACCAAGTCACCTATCTTATAGGTGGGACTTGGGGAATGATGTAAGTCATAGTACTTTTTTTGATGTTCTTGAGCTTCCAGGAGATGAGTTTTAAGCAACTGAAGTCTATCCTGTAAGGTGTTGCTGAAATCTGTTGCTCCTGGACAGTTCACTGTAGTAGTAGAGAACGTTATAGTGGTTGGATGGAAACCATATGTAGCGAAGAATGGAGTTACCTTGGTTGAAGAAGAGATAGAGTTGTTATAGGAGAACTCCGCCATCGGAAGGTAATCAACCCAATCATCCTGGAGATGGCTTAGATAACACAGTAGAAATTGTTCTAATGTCTGATTTAACCGTTCAGTCAGACCATTCGACTGAGGATGAAAGGCAGTAGTATAGCGTGTATCTATCTGTAGGAGTTTGCACAGGGACCTCCAGAATGCTGAGGTGAACTGGGTGCCACGATCTGTGATCACTGTGGTTGGTAAACCGTGTAGTTTAACTATATTGTCCAGAAAGACCTTTGCAGTAATAATGGCTGTGTGTAAACTTCTGAGTGGGATGAAGTGACCCAGTTTTGTTAAGTGATCTATAACGACTAAAATGGTGGTGTGGTTTCATGAAACTGGAAGGTCTAAAATTAAATCCATTGATATGGTGGACCATGGCATATCTGGTATAGGTAGAGTAACTAATAAACCTATAGGTTTTTTGTGTGCCACTTTATTCCTTGCGCAGGTATCACAAATCTTTAGATGGTGTATAACAT